>NC_062526.1:4582550-4737550 GCF_022655615.1 Tachysurus fulvidraco
TCCGCATTTCCTTCCCATCTCAGTCATCAATACCCATCAATAGCAACTGGCCCTCTGTTAAAACCCCGCCTTTTTGTGTGAAGTGAGAAAAGAGAGCGAGAAAGAGAGAAGAGGGAGAGGGGGTAAAAGGGAAGCTACATGCACCATCTGGGAGCGGAAGGAAACCCGTGCATGAGTCATGAGAGGAAAAAAAACCCGAAACGTTTAACGTTTAGATCTGTGTCTGTCAAGAAGTTCGAAAGAACCGAAATGATACAGACATCAAGAGCAATGTTTTCACCTTTCACGATTATTTTAGGACTGTTATACAGACAAGGTCTCATGAACCAAAAAACATATTCCTGCCGAGATGTTTGATTAACTATGTGATTTTTAGGGCGTCATTTTAAAAATATAGGGCGTCATTTTAACCATTGCTTAAACAAAACTAAGAAAGAATGGTAAAACTAAATGTACTTAGTGTAACGCTTACTGGATTAAGCTTGTGTTCCCTTAAGGTCATTTAAATTTGTAGAGAGTCATGCATTCTTAAACTCGTGAGTCATTAATACACTAATAAATTAATGGAACAATTTAATCCAGTCCTCATAAGAACAGATTATTACCGAACACGTCTTATTTCAAAACAGATAATTAAAAAAAAATGTAAATATGAGAACAATTTGCAGAATATCGTTAGAGGTCTTTGTTGAGCATATGATAAATTATGTTAGAATTTAACAAACATATTTAATAAAGTATTTGTATTAAATAAATATACACACACAAATATTTCTAAATATTTACCATCAATTTTCAATTTTCTTATCTTTAATGGTCATTATTATTATTATTATTATTATTATTATTATTATTATTATTATTATTATTATTATTATTACTATTATTATTATTATCTAATAGTTGGGGAAATATTACGAAGTTCTCCATGCATTAAATATAATATTTAGTAGAAAAAAATTAACTAGTACTTTATAATAACATATATATATAGGCTTTTTATTGTACCATAATTTTAGACAAACACTACTACAAAACATTTACCCAGGTAATTTAAAATGGAAAAAAACAATAACGTGCCCAAGTAGTCATTTAATTAGTATAATTAAATGATTGAAACTGATTCTCTTTTCTTTTTCTTTCTACTTCAAATTGTAATCAAAATGTTTTAAAATAATTTATCCAAATATGTTTTGACACAAATCGCGTAAACCCCAGAGAAATTTTTGATCCGTGTGTGTGTGAGGTGGAAAACACATCCAGCTGGAGTCGTGTGAATGAAAAAAAAAAGAGCTGTACAAGTTTTCAAGATGAGACACGAGTTGTGCTACCGGCTGGGGGCGTGGCTGGCAGCTGCGCGTGAGTCACGTGCGTGGAAATGGGCAGGGTTTGGGAGGAGGAAATAAGTGCTGATTCTCTTCCTCCACTGTGTCGTGGTTATAGGCCGGTGAATGTATGGCCATTGTAGGTACAATGTACAATAAACACACAATGTGTGTGTGTGTGTGTGTGTGTGTGTGTGTGTGTGTGTGTGTGTGTGTGTGTGTGTGTGTGTGTGTGTGTGTGAGAGAGAGAGAGAGAGAGAGAGAGAGAGAGAGAGAGAGAGAGAGAGAGAGAGAGAGTACGTGTAGACAATATAATAACGTACTGGCATCACGTGCCACATTTTGTAATGTACAACACATTAAAAAAACTCGGATTGCTTCAAACATATAAAGGTACTAAACTACATTGCCTGTAGCTGGGATGGGACCCTTAAGCGTACCTTGTAATGGCAGGCTTTTACACACACACACACACACACACACACACACACACACACACACACACACACACACACACACACACACACACACACACACAATATGCAAAT
This sequence comes from Tachysurus fulvidraco, assembly GCF_022655615.1. Classification (NCBI taxonomy): domain Eukaryota; kingdom Metazoa; phylum Chordata; class Actinopteri; order Siluriformes; family Bagridae; genus Tachysurus; species Tachysurus fulvidraco. The sequence continues at coordinate 4,584,424 of NC_062526.1, forward strand.
ACCTTTAATGGTTTGCTCTCTAATCTTTTTTTTTTTCAGGTACCCTATGTGCATATTTCCAGAAAATATAAATATTAAAAACACACACTTGGTGACATGAAAACATCTTGCTTTGTACACGTTTTTTTCCCGTGTACTTGGCGTGTAAGTGAATACGTACTGACGGGTGACAGCTTAAAAACTATAGTAAAATACAATAATTCGCTTTGTTCTTTGTACCAACATGTGACACCTCAGTGTAAAGTGACAAAACGGACAAAACGAATCCAGTCAAATGCCTCCCGTAGAATAACTGAGCCTCCGCTATTTGTTTAATTTGACACACATGTGCATACGCTTCACATATGTAAAATGTAAGCATGCAGCTTGTTTTACTCGCATCACGTGTGCATGCAAAAGACAACACGTGAATTTCCAAACCGTGCGGTACATTGTGCAACCACAATGACTTAAATATTAACCCGTGCGCCACGAACCAGAAGTTACAGTGTGGTGGCGTGGATTTTTTTTTAAATGAATGTAGATTGGTTTAGATTTTATTGACCGTAACATGTTCCATGTTTAAAACATTTTACAAGTTAATGTTATATTTTAATATTACCTCTCCTTGCATAAAGACATAGATGCTTACATACATACAAACATACATACAAACATACACACACACGTACACATACACATACATACATACATACATACATACATACATACATACATACATACATACATACATACCTCTGCTTATGATTTACACTCTGCAGTACCTCCCTCCCTCCCACACACGCACACACACACACACACACACACACACACACACACACACACACACACACACACACACACACACACACACACGCAAACAGAAATTCTTCACATATTCTGCACATATTCTGCGGTCCACTGAGAGGATATCAATAGCTATTTGTTGGGCAAAAATGTATGTGTGCGGAAATGCTCTTTAGAAAGACAGAGAACAGAATGACAGTGTGTATGAGAGAGTAAGAGCATTTCAGATTGAGAGTTGTCCCTTCTCCATGTGTCTGCAGCACTTACTGAATTCACGCTCTGCTTTAGATCAAACGTTCGGTACCGATTAGGCCGCAGTAAACGGGGGAGAGCGAGGCGGCGAGAGGCGGGCCCTTTTCCGCCGGACAATGCTATTATTTCGGCTCCATTGGTCAGGAATGCCGGATTTTACAGGCTGCTGCCCTCCTCCAGGCGTCAACCAAAGAGCCTCCGGACCCCCCCTGCTTCCCTCCTTGACTCAAACCAAGCAGCATATCAATCCCAGCCACCAAGACTGACAAGTTTGCCAGATTGGCCAGTTTCCTGTCCTGTCTTTTTTTAGTCACCGAGCTGAGAAAATAGCTTTGGGCTAGTAGTACTTAAAGCCGTTCTGCGGAATAAGCCTTCAGAGATCAGGTTTTTAGTTATGACTATAAAGTGAGAGCACAATCTGGATATTCAGAAGAAACCTGTCACTGCCTTCCACTTTGCTTTCCACAATTTTTGCTCCTGGGTCATTTTAAAGAATCTACACAACTCACTAGGTTTATATATGAAGCAGTCAGAGACTATACTTTATTCTAATAGTTCCATGAGGCAAAGTATTTAACAGCAACTTTAGATAAGACCTTTAGAAAAGGGGCGCAATACATGAAGCCGTAACGACCCGTATTCAAAATTAGGACCTTTTAAGAAGAAACAACCCAGAACTCATCGAAGAATAACCAAATTATGTATAGCATAGATTCAGAGGTGTTTTTTGTTTTCTCTCTCTTTTTTAGAACTTCATAAAACTTGAAATGTGTTCTAATAATCTAATAATCTAATAATTAATATAAAAATAATTTATATGCATGTCAGATCTTACACATTATTTAAACAACTTTAAACATTTACACGTTATTTATTAATCATGCTTATTTACAGCTATTTATTTACAGCTACTTGCGTGACAATGTCCTAAAATTAAATAAAAAAACTCTCATGTTGCGCGGTAGATATAATGAGAAATTTGTGAATGGAGAATGGAATGTGAACGTTCATTGTTAAACTAAAACTATATGATGACGCTTCGTGGAAAGCGACCAATCACGACAGTGATGGGACAGTTAAATGCCTCAGAATTCGACCAATGGCTCATCGAGCGGCAAAGACTAGCGCAGAAACGGACCAATCGGAAACGCGCATGCAAATTAAGGAATTCGCTTCAGCAAGAGCTGAATGTCAACTAGTCAAAGATGGAGTCTTGGAGCTGAGAGGCCGACAGGCTGGCCACGGATAAATTACAATTTACATTACCAAGACAATGCGAAGAACGAATACGCAAGGATGACAAGATGGCGTTGGTTAAACTGGATGAATGCGAAGGAGCTGGTTGGAAATAATTGATGACACCTTTTGGCTTGCTCTTTGGTCCAACTTTTTTCTCTTTTTGTCGTTTCTTCTTCTGCTTTCAAGGATTGTCTCACCTTTTGGCCAGGTACCATTCATGAAATTCGGGAGGGGTGTCCCTCTTTCTGTTTGTGAGTAGCATCATCCGGGTGATTTCTCGAAAATGGCGGGAGCTGAAGGCAAAATCGACAATATCGTGTCGCTTTGGGTGGGTGAAACTGCAAACAGGGTGGCTGGTCTAGACTAGTCTAGTTTGAAGCCCCTAAACATGGCTGTAGTTGGATATCTTGAAGAGCACACTAGTTGTAGACAGCATGGAGGGCACTGCGTTGCATTACACTACACTCGATTTGCTGCTTTCTGCTTGGTTTCCTTCTTACAGGAAGATTTTATCAACCATGTGGTCAAGCTTTCATCACTTGGATCTTTATTGGTACATTAGAAATTAGACTTCTGGAGATACCTGAAATGTTGGGACTAATTAGTCCATTAAAGTAGGCAATGGGTTAACCTGCAATCAGCATGCCAGTATTAATAGGAAATTTAATAATAATAATAATAATAATAATAATAATAATAATAATAATAATAATAAAAATAATAAAATTCGTATTACTTATAGAGACATCTAATTGTCCTAATGTGTTTTTCTGACTCTTTTTGAGGCCAGCCTGTTGGAGTTTAGATTAACACCAGACGAATTTTAGTATAAACTGAACTTTTGTTACTTCTGAAAGGACTTCACACTCAAGTTCCACATGATTACGCACGATTTATTTGAATAGGATAGTTTTAACAGTAAATCCCGTTCATTGATTAATTCTTCAAAATTATTTTTTTCGAGTTCAGTTGTTTGTTTATTTCAAAATACAGAAGCAATTATTAAGCTTATTATTATTATTATTATTATTATTATTATTATTATTATTATTATTATTATTATTATTATTATAGTCTGCTGGGGAAAACAAGCATAAAGCCCCTTGATGAAATGTGTAATAGTACTATTGTTATAGTGTGTGTGTGTGTGTGTGTGTGTGTGTGTGTGTGTGTGAGAGAGAGAGAGAGGGAGGGAGATTCAGATTTAGTGTGTGTGTGTTTTATATATACTGGTATTATCCTATTTAATTTACAGTACATGCATCAATCTTAATACAAAATTATACGAATTACATTGAATTAAAATACTAACAGACTAACAGACATGAGAGATATTAATGTCATGCACTGGATTTGCAAGTGGTCAGAATCTTTCAGTAGTGGAGAGTGAAAATGCCAGGCTCGGTTCAGCAACTCCCGCCCCCTCACTTCACCCCCCGAACAGGAGGAGAGGAGTGGAGGACAGGAGGGGGTTTTTAAATTGCCACTTTGGCAAAAGGGATAAGAATAGTACATATTAAATGAAGAATTCAGGTATTGTATCGCGGAATGCGCTCTTTGCCCCATTTTGCTCCTCTCCCTCGTTTCCTACTCGAAGGCGAATTATTTTTTCTCCTTTCAAATCGCTGTGTTGGTGAAATGTCCATATTCACACTAATTTCACAAAAGACATTGAACATGTTTTTCTTCTTCTGGAAAGCAGTGTTTGTGTGGCAATGCAAAAGTAATTTCAATACTTTCTGAAGTTATTTTGTATGTCTTCAAAAAATTATTATAACCTTTTGAAAAGGACAAATATTTCAGTCTGTCTTACTTTCTTCTTTCTTGGTGTTTTTATTTATTTGTTTGTTTATTTTTGGATCGTTAGAAAATTTTTACATTTTTCTAAACCATGATTTTAAAGTCTGCATGTAAAATGTTCTTGGTGGTTTATTTACATATTTGAAATAGTCAATCACTGTTGTTTTTTTTTCTGTCCTGGTTCTACGACGAATCCTGATTTCGCAATCTCCATTTAATATAAAACAAATACGATATGTTGACAATTACATATTAATTATAAATGCAGTAAGCTGAGATTGTCAGCTTCTACTTTGCTTGTCTCATATTGTTAACCAGGGCCCTTTTTCTGTTGTACTACTGTGAATCAGATAAGCAGTGCAATATTAAAAGGGCATTGGATGACAAGAAACACTCCAACCTTCCCATTCCAGTTAAACGTGTCCAACTCCTTCTTAGAAATTAATCTCATTCTTAGAAGTAGATATGGTTACACAATCCAAGACATTGTTTTCTATACATCGCTATTTTAGTGACAATCTTTATTAAAATAAAATAAAGTAGGCCTCGTTTGCTCGCTTATATTTCGATATATTGCGTCTAAATACACTCATGATCATAATTCAACACAGGTTTTATATATTTACAAACACACGATATTTATGTTCTGATTGCACCAACGATTTAATTTGAGTACACGTTGTACACATGTGTGTGTATATATATATATAAGTGTAACTTAAATACAAATATGGGATAAATGCGTTAAGATAGTCTGAAAAATGTGCAATCAGCTATTTTAGGACGAATTAACTTAAACCTCGTGAAACGCTCTGGTTGTAGCCTGAACTAATCATTAGAAAGTGCTAAAGTCTTTTGCTTTGACGATGTTGCACTACTGAACCATCTAATCAAGCAGTGCAATAGTATTGTCATTGCATTCGGCTTTCGCCAACTCGTATGGCGTTATACGGACATGGGAATTTGCTTTAGCACCAAGGCAGCAGTAGGCCATGTGCTGTTTAATATGGACACACTCATTCAGACCCTTAAGGGGATTTTTTTTTGGTAACACGAGAGGGCCATAACAGTAGTCTTTACACTGACTCCAGCCCTTCATAGTATAACTCTAGTGTAATAAATATGACCCAGACCGTGCTAAGTGTACTACAGATATACTATAGTGGCAATGTGGAGCCAACGTAAAGTCCATGTTTCCCTAAAACGTAATGCTATAAACGTATACTGCAGGTCTGGAGTGCGTAAAAAGTCTATTCACGTGTCCCACAAGCTAGTGGTGGACGACATCTTTACAACGAAAAACTAGCCTACGTCACAATACGATTTTCTGCTAATGTACCTAGCTAATGTAACCTACGTCACAATAGGTTATTTGATACGATTTTCTAAACAGTACGTGGTATATATCTATATCTATATATATCTATAACACGTTGTTATATACCAAGTCTGATCGTGTTAGACTTAAAATGAATTAGACTTAATTAAATTAAAATGAATTAAACTACTTATGAACTGACCTATGAAAAATGTCTTATTTGTTAGTAGCTGTTATCTGTATAGTGTATGATGTCGCAATGTCATCATAAAATTCTCATATTAAATTGTGTGTTCTATTACTTGGCAAATATCATTCCCGGTGGCCCAGGCCACAAATTACGGGATATAAATAGGATCTGGACACAATTATTGGTCACGTTTATTAAAGAAACTGAAACTAGCACATAAAAATTCTTTGTTGCACTTAGTTTGAAAATAGACCAGCAAAAAAATAAACAAATATAAAACAACCAAAACAACATCGTATTTTTATCGAACACAACAACAGTAAATCAAAAGCTTACTGTGATTTTGCGTTGTTTACATTTTTTTCAGTTCGTTTTTGGAATATTTTACTTTGCAACGAGTGTTTTATTTGATTGTTTTTGTATTTGTATGTTTGTTTTGGGGCATTTTATCATTTTGGCAAACTTTAATGAAACCCTCATTCATAATTGTCATGCACATTGTGTATTCGTGTGTCTCTGTAATATCACACAGCTTGGACACATCTTTTTAGGCCATACTGCCCACACTGACACCACAAGCACTATGTAGAGGTCTAGAGTTAGGCTAAAGTCCCATGTCCCTGACCGTGTGTGTATATGCGTGTGTGAGAGCGCGCGTGCTATAGGCCATCCATATAGGAGCAATGCTCTTTCCCCTCGTGGTTAAAAAGGGCCTCGATACCACGCCCCCAGAGAAAGAACATTCTGTTCAACAGAGCTTCAGAGGTCGTCTTCGTTTGCAACACTTAAACTTACATGTAAGATTAAATAACATTCAGATATTACTTAAGTCCCTTTTTTAGATAAAGCATTGTAGATCTATTAAACGTCTCGTCGGTTTTAGGCTATTTATTCTTCATCTTGAATAGTATCAATGCCCTAAAGTCTAATTAAATAAGTTAAAAAAAACCCCAGCTCTATCGTACCACGTGCAATATTGTATACTCTAATTAAACGCAAGCCATATTTTTTTATTACCTTTTCGCAGAATATGAAGCACTTTGGTGAATCAGTATTTTATTTTATCCAAGTGGGATTTTTTTAATCACGCAGTTATGCTGTTACAAGTAAATAAACAAAACATAAAGCAGCACTCATAAACTGTGCTTTAGATTAAATACAAAGGCCATTTATTTAGAAATAATCCAGAAAGTAACGCTCAGGCAGGATAAAGTTAGACCATGCTTTCCTACAGCCGTGTCTGATGACAAATATCAAAATTAGAGATAAAAGCCATTTAGGTCTGTTATAGCACATGTATGAGTGTTTGTGTCTTTTCCCCCTTCTTCTAAACACATAGCTACAGCGAGGTTAGTTGTCAGGAATATGCACTAATACATCTAATTGCTTTATAAGAATAATGGTTTGCAATTATTCTGTGCTTCTAGTAAATAGGCTATGTGGACACACAGGACTTAAACAAAAGCTATACATTTTGCAAGGGTATATAGTGAGACTGTGGACGGAGGAGGAGGAGGAGGAAGAGGGGGATGGATTTCCTATTTGAGGCAGGTCGGTGGGGGGATGGGACTATTTGTAAGGAATGCGGGAGGGGGGCAGGTCTCGTTCAGTGAGTAGAGGAAAGGAAAGAGGGAGGGAAGGAGGGAACATCCCACCCAGTGTGACATTTTTACTCCTTGGTCGGTGTCTGCAAGGTTTAGCAAGTTGAACTTTTGTTTTAATCTCATCACTTAACAGACTGAGTGAGAAGTTTGGCTAAACGGAATGTTGCATGCGTAAAGCGTCTTGCAGACTACAGAGTTAGAGGTGGAAGGCTGCAATTGTAACATTTTTTTGGTTAGAATTAAAGTGCTCGACGATGGTTTAAATTACAGACTTCATACTTCCCACATAACATCATGCATAGGGGATGTGCAAGTTGGCTGCTTTTAGCTATCAAGTGCATGTTTCCCCATTTAAAAAAAATGTTATTTCAACTTTGAATTTCGTGTCTCCACAGCATGTGAAATGAATACTTCCAATAAACAACACTGTCAAAACATAGACTTTTCACTATTTCGCTGAAGACGACAAATTGACATTTTAAACAGTATATCTGTGATTATGACTGGTACATTTTGGATTTCTATTGGTTCTCTTTTATGTATCCTGGCAACAGCAGACTCCAGCCCACCCCCATCCGCCCACTCCTCCTCCTCCTCCTCTTCCACCTCTCCGTTTCCTTCCTCGCGCGCGGTGGTCTCGGGGTCTCCCATGGCAGAACATTAGCGCGTGCACATCCCAAAAATCTAAACCAAAATAGAAATAAACATCGCTTGCTTCATTCGTCAAGCTAGATAATGATGATGTGTAGCCTAATTGGTGAATATCATCCATGATGACATGATCAATTAGGCTTCCTGTCTTTTTCCCTAAATGGATTTGTAAGCTACAGACGCACCTCTTATTTTCTTTAATATCTGTATGCACCACATAAGCACCATTTAACCTGAGTGTTTATTAATACTGCGGTCATTTTATCTTGTTAACAATGGTGGTGATATAAGGCGGGTTTTCTGATCATTTTTACCTGACGTCACATGAAGCCGTAAACGCCTAGAATTAAGGAAATTCATGGGAAAAAATGTTCCCGCGTGGTTCAACGCGCATGCGCATCACTCTGGCATAGGAAACACGGGGCCTTTGCGACACCTTTTCCTGCTCTTCATGATCAAGGCTCGACTTTAACAGAAAGCCAAATGCATAGGTTTCATTGGTGGTAAGTGCAAATGAACATTTTTCCTGTAACTATTGCATTTTTTAAAATATATATTTTCCATATAAACAAGAACACCCTTTTAAATATGGTGGCACATTAGGGCCCAACTAGTGTTATTTTCTGACGGGCTCATTTATCAGTTTAGATATACTCTCAATTTACGCATTAAGAGTTTTACATGATGATGTTGCCATTCTTGGTATTATTGACCATAATATAAATGGCATTATTGACATATTGATATTTTACATAGAGTACCGTAGTCATCCATACTTAGGAGTGCACAGATCCTGTCTCCATTTCCACACGCATGAATTATGTCTTCACTATGAAAGAAAGGCTCTTTCAGCCACACTTGGCACGGAACATGTACGATCATGCATGTCACTTCAACGTAAAATCCCCCAAGAGGAGGGGGGGAACAAAAACTATTCTGTTGGAGCATGTCATTTGCTCGCAGGCAAAAGCTGGTATGTGAAGAATTAAAGTTTACCAACGAGAAAGTGAAACATATATAAGGTTTATTAATTTGGCCTGTTTTGTGCCAACAAGGTTAATCAGGATCCTGGCATAAAGATATAGGCTTTGCAGCATTTTAATCTATATTTAAATGAGTGGATGTCATATGATCTATTTGTATTTTATGGCTCTTTCAGCAAAGGTTTTGTCATACTTTTATCTATAGGCAATAAGAAAAAATGATGTACTGTTTGTTAGTTGACAAGTGATTTTCAGGCTTTACATATCACATAAATAGAAAAGGAGATTTTTATTTCATTTTAAATATCACAAATAAACAACAAACAACATATGAGAAACATGCATTCTAAGGATGCAGTGGTGTAGAAATGTATAGTACAAATGCAAATACAAGTTTAATGTGTTCATACAGAACAGTCTTGATATAAATGTATGGTTATGTATGGAGGCGGTTAAAAACAAAAGCAGGATGGACAGTGCTGTAGTACATTTGATGGCAGGCATCAGGAAAGGGGCTGTGGTTACAAGAACCAAGGAAAAAGCCATATTTTCTGTCACTTTCACATTTGAAAATGATTAAAGCTCAGCCATATTTAATTTAAAATGCTATAATGCATTTACACTATGAATTTCACCTTGCAGGCGAGACCCTATCAATATTGCCTCTGCTTTTTCAACTGTAACTGTAGTAGTGCAATATTGCTTATAGGGTCTTGACTTTAAGGCATATCTGCAATTGTAATTGTTTTACATTTCCACCAAAACACATAAAAACAGACAATGCAGTGATGCTGTATATTTGCTGTTATGTTCATTTCAAATTATTTTTGCATTTATTTATGAATTATATGAATTTCTAGAAATGTGGTCTTGAGGTTCTTTTGATACGTGGAGGAAAAAAAACTATGTAGCAATATTTTAGATGCAAACTTGCTGAATTAAATTATTTAATTACAGTGAGAAAAGTTAATGAATATAAGCTCAGTTGTTGTTTTTTGCCTCTATTTAAACTATTTTTTCAATAGTACATCTTTTAATCCAAACAGAACTACAATTTTTTTGGTTTGGTCAGGTGTATTTTTTGCACTTGTTTTGCAAATTATTAGACATCAACATTCAGGAACAGCAACATATAGAACAGTAAGATTATGCATCATTGATATCTAAAGATTATTGCTGAAACAGAAAAACATTTAATTATATATTATATTGCTTTTAAAAACAGTGAACACATTACAGAAAGTGTGTTTTGAAAACAAATGACCCTGGAGGCATGTTGGTACATTGATTTGATGTTTTCTCACCATTTAATCAGGACAGTCCAATGATTTGATTATATAAGTATTTATTTAGACATATCCAGACACACTAAGGATTACAATTATCTTTCAAAGAAGCGTGAAAGCTCATATGGTTCATATGCCATATCTTGGTGGTTTTGAACTTAATTCTGACCTTTTCTTTGAATGGGCACATATTAATACTTACAGAATAACAGTTCCTGCAATGTGGATTAATTAAAGTATGATTTTATTAATATGTTGCCTTGGATAAGTAGCTTTACATGTTGAGCAGATCTAATGATAACAGATAGATCGATCGATAGAGAGATAGAGAGATAGATAGATAGATAGACAGATAGACATAATGCGCATGTGAGTGTAGTTCTTGAAAATCTCTTGTATCCACTGACTGTTAGTCGTCTGTTGCCTGACACTCTTTCTCTGTTGCACTACTGTGGGAGATGCAGCTAGCAGTGCAATAATGAAAGGGCATCAGTCCACTAGACTAAAACACACACACAAACCCATAAGTATCTTTTCCTCAGCCTCTTTTCTTTCTGGACAGCACAAAGAGCTCCCAGCCACTAATTTACCTGCAATTAAACATGTATGAATGTGTGTTTTGTGTTTATTCTTTGTACGTTTTATGCTGTAAAGGAGAGATATATAAATAAAAGCTGAAATCATTTATTTATTGTAATTTGTATTACATCTGTGTAGCTTACTGTTAAACACATGAACATCTTCACAAATGCTGTTAACTTTACCTACTGTGAGATTTAATATCCAGAGATAAGAACTCTACTTTACAGGTTAACTTGGATTTTGTTTACTTGCCTGAAGTGACCGATGTCACAGCAGATAATATTTAATTTCTGCACAAGACCACTTAGCGGAACAATATTAGTAGGATCCTGTAATACTTATTCATCTGTGGGCCGAAATTAAAGAAACAAATAAAGGAGTGGCTACATTTAATGTCATCTGAATTATTTTATTTTACTACATTCACATAAAATTCAAATCACATTTGAATGACGTTCCTTTCGATCCAGTTTTGCTTACTGTTTATAATGTTTAGCTTTAATATATTAGAAGGCTATTTGTGGGCATGTAAGTGAATTAGCATGTTGTCTGTCCTAAGTACTTCAATAGAAAGTAGGATCGTAGGATAGACATGTAGCTTTAGAAATTGTAGTTTAACTATTAAGTAAACAAAACACAAAATTAAATATACGACATAATAAATGTAGTTTAAATGTTAGTTAATCTGTAGAAATGTGATACTAGCAAGGTGTCCCTTACCCCAAGAACAAAGGATAATGCAAGAAAATTCCTGCTGAATATTAATATTTGCTATGTATATATGTATATTCAGAGAGAATGTAAGAATATGAGTTAGTCCATGTCCATATTTGGCAGAAACATCTTGTTATTTTTTTTATATCCACACTGTACTATGACCTAGTGTTTGCTAGCATGGCAAAATAATACGCCATTTGCATACTGGTGACATACTTGCTGTTTTTAACAATTAAGTGGGATATTCGTTTTATTCTTTTAAATAAGTCGACTTGGAATAAAACTGTAGTGTTTTAATATTTATTTTTTTCCTAATTAGAAAGAACGTAAGGCGCCATGATGGGAAACCAATGTTTAGGAAGTCTATATAGGCAAATTCACAGAGATGTCATAATGCAATCATGTTTTTTACATTACTGGACAATTGTATATAAGGTATAAGACGAGATATTTTTTTATTCGGCACTTAAGATATTAAACTGAACACTCTAAATGAAAAGGGTCACAGTGAATCACAACATGGAGGATTTCGTTATTGCAGAAACGGCAGTACTTTGAACGCTTCTTTTAATGCTGGTGCGCCACCTACTGTCAGAAAGTTTATAATCACGTTGGCTGCTTTCTCTCAGATATCGATTTTATGGCGTTATATTGTGTGCAAAATATTAAACATCCTATTCCAGATGTTTCAAGATATCTACGATGCTTTGAATTCACTTGTCTTTAATGGAACGTCACTGCAAATCAATATAAAGTTCCTATAGCTCTGATCGCCTATATCCTCAGGTGGGCGTGGTCTCTTACATGGTCACGCCCACACCAAGTAGACTTAAGGACTCACTGAAAGATTCAGTGGATGATGTTAATGACGTAAATCATCAATACAGCTGAATCACTAAATCAGCGACCTGTTAGACATCACCATCATCATCACCACCACCAAAGCTATTCAAGCTATTAACACGCTTTATAATTGTTCCCCATTTTGTCACCTATCTGCGGTTTTCCAGATGTAATAATTACTCTCGATGTATACTCATAATTTCGATGTTATGATCCCAAAAGCATCGTAAAATAATAGTGTTTGGGAAACTCATCTTATTTAAATGTTATAATATGTAACTGTATTTTTTTAACAGATTTACACAAATTAATTGCAGATCCAGATATATAATATATAACAAATATACAACTTAATAGCAAGAAAAAAAGAACAAGCGGAGGAAGAAGTATATGTATTTAAATATTGTATATCAATTTAAACATTTACACTGATCATTTTATCATAACCTATTACACATTTATCATTTTGTATGAGTTTAGAATAGAATTCTAAAGAGAATGGCAGGGATAACACAGAAACAATGAAGGATGGATTTTAACCAGATATATGTTCAATATTAAATTAATATTTTTATTCATTTGGGTTTATTCATATTCATTGTTTAATTACTTTCCCTATTACTCCCTGTATACCATTGTAAACCATATATGGAAATAAATGGCATTTTAATATTACTGAAAGTGTTATTAAAATAAAGCTATAGCTACAAACAAACAGTAGTTATTATAGATTGACCAAATGTAACCACAGTTTAAACATTTTATCATTAAAAATGAATTTACTGTTATAAGTTTAAGTCCAACCTTCAAACAGCCAATGAACAGACTATGCAGTATTACTGATAAATAAAATACAACCACCATAAAACCTCAAAAATGGATATTTTTAACCTATATACATGAGAGAATAAAAACATATGTAATAAAAGAAATTTAATTTCCTATTAATTGTGAAATTGATTGAAAGTATCATTTTTATTCCATACATTTTACTGGTCATTTTTGAAAAAATTCAAAACAGACACAAAGAATGGAAAATAAACCGAAATTAAAACTAAACTCATATCAGACAGGATGACAAATGAAAAAGAAACACTAGTTGCAAATAGTGGTACAGTCTTTATTGGCTGAGAGTACAGTGCATTCTGAGTCATCAGAGCTCATCATGATTTAAAGGTTCAGTACCAGGAAGAATAAAAACCCCCTCCATCACTTTCCAATAGTTGTTTTGACTGGCCGAGGGCATTCCGTGGACCTCACGCTGGCCTCTGATTGGATGACCATACTGCTCTCCAGTCACACTGAGGAAGACGCTGGTGCCAAGATGCTTGAAGCGGACAGTGTCTTCACGCTCCCAATAGGTCCCACTGCACTGGACCGTCCACACGTCTAAGTCATCACCTTCACCGTTCTCTCCAAAAGCACTCACCTCCTGCATTTAAAAACACAATTTTTTTCAACCAAAAAGCAGTAATTATTGTGAAGCTTAGGAAGCATTCATACCAAGTCTGCAGACATTTTTCTAAATTTAGAGATGTAATAAGTTGGATATGTTATTTTATTAGTGCACTTAGAAGAAAATTAAAGGATTAGTATAATCCAACCTGGATGACTAAAAACTAGATATTCTGAAAATACTTTTGCCTTACGTGATATTATGCCTCTGAACAAAGACCCATGGTATATCTGGTGGTAATATTGGAATCTACTATTAAAAACACACACAAAAAACCTAAATCTGACCTGGATGACTACAATCATTCAAAAGAAACCCAAGGAAATAATAAAATACTACTAGTAAACCTAAACACCTAAGTCATTTAAAAAAAATACTGAAAAAACAACCAAATTAAAAATACAAAACAAAAATAGACTAAATCAAATCCCAATATGCATATACAACACATGTAATACTGTTTCTTTCTGGGGAAGGAGTGGGACAAAATAAAAGTTAATTTCCAATTTGCAAATTCATAGAATGAAGTTAGGAGACTTAAGGAAAATTTAATGCGCTTTTATTTAATTCAAAATGAGGGCAACTTGCAGAGAAACACAGCCCAATAATGTTATTACAGTCCTCTAAAGATGTATATGAAAAACCTGCTGTCCTCATATCCAGACATACTGTAGCACTTTAATGACATGAAGCAAAGTATCCGTCTGTTGGAATTCCCTGAGACAGGAGACATCCGTTACACAGGGTACAATGGCATATTTATGTCATATCTAATATAGGAGTCTACTCTTGATGTAAGAATTTTCTAATGATATCTTTGCTCTTTTCTAGTTATCACCTACAAGTAATTTGGAAACATCTCTCAAACATTGAACTGAGCATGTTTGCAGGTGTGTGTTCCTTTTTCCTACAAGTTCCTTTTTTTTTTGAAATACTGAGGCAGAAGCTAACAAAAAACAAAAACAACAACTACAAAGAAACCCAGAAACAAAAACAGACAAAATAACATCTGCTATTAGAAACAAATGTTTGATTGGGTGTAAATGTTTAATTTTTTAATAGCCGTTTGAAGAAATTTGTTTTTGTAGGTATCAGATGAAAGTACCCAAATAGGAAGGAATTAAAACCTTTGATTTAGGATACACACTGAATGTATGTATGAGAAGGTGAAGTCAAATTCAAAACAAATAAACAAATTACCTGGTTGTTTGATAGAGGAGAGCTGAAATGGTGGCTGTGGAGGTTGCGCCCTGTCTTCATATGAGTGAAACGGATAGCCTGACCGCATTTAATGGGCACTCCACGCTGGCATATTTCATTTGGTTTACCACGGATACGCCAGTAACTGTTTGCATCGTCTACTGTATCCACACCTGTTACCGACTGCTGCCCACTACCTGTTAGGGGTATAATGGAAAATAACAGTCATATGCATATGCCATAATATATAGGGCATGTGGTAGCTTAGTGGTTAAGGTGTTGGACTACCAATCAGAAGGTAGTGAGTTCAATCCCAGGTCCACCAAACTGCCACTATTGGGCCGATGAGCATGGCCCTCAATTGCATATATAAAAAAAATGATATAATGTAAGTCTCTCTGGATATAAGGGTGTCTGCCAAATGCTTTAAATGTAGAGCAGGTGGATGGGATATGATAAAATGACCCCTATGATGGTAGTAAAATGGAGTAAAATTAGAAAAGATTCATTAAATAAAGTGAAAAATAGAACAAACCGGAAGTGTGAAAATTTAGATGCAAAGCAAGATGTATTTAACTAAATCCTTCCTAAGCTTGCTTTGTGTGTCGTATACACCAAATCTCGTCGTATTTTATCAGCATTAGCATTTAACTGACTGAATTAAAAACCGCAGGTTATTCAGAAATAAACATATTAGCATAACATATTAGCACAACATATGACTAATAATGCTAGCAGATATTAGCCTCATGTCTAATAAAGTTTTAACACAAATAAGGAAGTAAATATTATAAAAGTATATGATGTGTTCCAGTTGTTTATCTCTGTTATAAGCGTATTTGTAGAACATTATATTTACTGTAGCTTTGTCTACCTGAGCCGTATTTCACATCATGCGAATGGAGTCTAACGTTGTGTCTTGTGTTCAGTAGTTTTACTAAAGATCCACACGTAACATAATCAGACTCTGAGTCGCGACCCTGACATTTTGCAAAGATGAAAAACAATAAAAAGAAATCTAAATAGACTCGTAAAGCTTTTACTGGATCCATTGCGCAGATGTAGTAG
This sequence comes from Tachysurus fulvidraco, assembly GCF_022655615.1. Lineage (NCBI taxonomy): Eukaryota > Metazoa > Chordata > Actinopteri > Siluriformes > Bagridae > Tachysurus > Tachysurus fulvidraco. The sequence continues at coordinate 4,600,399 of NC_062526.1, forward strand.
GAAACCTACATAACACCTAGAGGTCCATTCAAAACATTGGAGCTGCAGCTGACCAATCACAGCGTGACAAGTCCGAAAACCAGGAAGTAATGTGAACACCCGGTAATCAGCGATTGGTCAAGGATGTAATGACGCGACACGTCGTCACGGCTACGTTGAAACAAAACTCTGTAAATTTGTAGTCATTAGTGAAAGTCTTTTGTGATTTAAAGGAAAACTGCACTCTAAACATTAGGTTATAGGGTTTTACTGAAATATTTGTCATGTGCTTGGCTTGGTGCTAGAACAGTTCCAATGGTGCTGAATAAGAGAAAAAAAAATTAAACTTAATGGATAAATGGAAAAAATTTGAAAAAAAAAAAAAAAACTCCAAACAAACAAATAAACAAAAAACAAACAAACAAAAAAACAAACAAAAAGAAAAACACTTTCTCATCCATGGTTCACCAGATAATTTCAACGTAATAATAAGAGATCAAAGATGAAAACAGGAAACTCCATTTTCTAGTTATCAAACTATGAGATGATGATGATGATGATGATGATGGTGGTGGTGGTGCAGTTTATTGTGGTGTTAGTATAAAAATTGAAGTTGATGTGATGTATCCTGACACCGTACAGATAAGAAGGTGAGGGTGCTGTAAAGAGTAAAGGGTTAAAGTTGGACCAGTCAACAAAAACACTGGTGATGCTTTTTGAAGATGGAAAGACTTCATGTACAAGTACAAAGCACTTAAGGCAAACTTGTTTCCTGGTGAAAAAAACTTGTGAAAAAAACACATGTGCCCAGAAATACTACACAAACTGGTTATATCAGCCTAACTCTAACTCAATGTCTACATAGCATTGTAAGTCACATAACTAAGTCACTGAGTAGGCATGTATGCTGTTTGCTATCAGGCTTGTACATTTATTTAAAATAGAAATAAAAATAGTTGAATAAAATAGTTAATAAAAGGAGACAGCATCATAATCATTATCATAATGAGTCTCTCTCTCTCTCTCTCTCTCTCTCTCTCTCTCTCTCTCTCTCTCTCTCTCTCTCTCTCTCTCTCTCTCTCTCTCTACCAGCAGTTTGTGACTCTCAAAAGTACAGACATGACATTATACTATACAAAACAAGATCATATAGACTATACAAGAAAAACTAAATAAATAGTATATATGTGTTGTTGAGGGTTTTGTTGCTGGCAAATAAACTTAATAAACAGGAAGAGAAATTAAGATATGAAAAATAAATGATACACACTCTGCACACTTGTTATGAAAAATATGAATAATCTCCAGAACATTTGAGTACTGGTATGTATAAATGCAAATTTATACAAATATACAATTTAAATTGCGATTTCAACTCCAAAATGACAACAAGATAATAGAAAGGTAGCACCTCATAGCACATTAGGTTTTATGTAATACTGAGGATTTTGCTAAAATGGACTATATGGTCGAACAGATTTAACTATAAGCTTTCAACAGTAGCCTCAAAGTGTGCTATATTGTATGATATTGCATATATAGAAATTCTTTATTTTGCATATTTCAGTGCAACTTCAGTTGGAGTAGATTGGGTAAATGATAGAGAGAATGGAAAATATATCAATAGATATAAAGAAAAGAAAAGAAAAGAAAAGAAGAAGCAAAGCAAAGCAAAGCAAAACAAAACATAGAAAAGAAAAGAAAAGAAAAGAAAAAAGCAAAGCAAAGCAAAACATAGAAAAGAAAAGAAAAGAAAAGAAAAGAAAAGAAAAGAAAAGAAAAGAAAAGAAAAGAAAAGAAAAGAAAAGAAAAGAAAAGAAAAAAGGTGAAAACTCAATAATCATTGCTATACATGTCCAGTAGAGGGAATCGAACCCCGGAAAAGGAAGCAGTTTATTTCTGTCTAAGGCTAAATTACAAATAGGTCTGTACTCTCTATATTAGTGCACTACATAGGGTAAAATGTAACGTGTACTAATGACTGTGTAATGCTCTACGTCATGGAGCAAATAGAGATACATTTGGAAGCAAACCCTAATATTTTATTGAAGCTTGTTCAGTTCGAGTAAACAGAGCCGCTAGTTATCAAGAAGAACCTGCATCAATGGCACAGGTCTTGTAATAAAAAATGGGTAAGTACACATTTCATCTGTTTAGCTATTTAATAAGTACAATTATAAGTGTATTTTACGTCCCTGGTCTGACATCGAGCAAAACTCGTCTGAATGGTTCAGGGAATAGATGGCAAGAGAAATTGCCCCGAAGCAATAATCCGTCTTTGTAGGTAATGCATACAGTGGTGCGTTCAATATACCAGGCGTGATCATTAGTTGTTCAGTAACATTATATAGGGTTTGGTTCTCTCTTTCCTGGAAGATTAGGTTACAGGAAGATGATATCCTAGCGTAATCCAAACCCGAACATACTGTCATTTCACTAGCAGCATAGAATGAATAATTCAGGAGGTTGGACGAGTTAACCGACTACTAGAAGACATCCGCATCTGGGTTTAATGCTGAGGTTCCACCTCATCGTGACTCACAGGAAGGGAGCCACGTGTTTGAAAGCTAATTTAACCTTTGTATCCGCTTTTAAGGAAACTAGTCATCCTACAGATGTTTATAAGTCATGACTGGAAAACAGTAATTGACATATTTGCCGCCAGAGCCAGGTCTTGAACATGCCTCAGCCCAGAGTCAAGCTGGTGGTGACTGGAGATGATTTTGGGTACTGCGCCAGGAGGAACCGGGGCATCGCCGAGGCTTTTCTGACGGGTGGCATCTCCAACGCATCGTTACTGGTGAATGGAGCTTCTGCAGAACATGCGGCCCAACTAGCCAAAAGGTAACCATCACCTAATAATTCATTTAAACAGGCTAATCGTATGGAGATTCAGAGGAGTCGGCTCCTTAAAAGGCGCAATGGGGTGACATTATATAGTCTATAAATTTACATATCTATTAAACCATAATGATTTTTTGGGTGGGGGCTTTGATTATTTGACTTCTTGGTCACATCCTAGGTCAGCGCTATGTTTTCTGGAGCTTGGATCCAAAATCTCAATTAATACAGATAATCACAGAATTAACAAATATTATGTCACTGTATTTTTATATGGTTCCATTATAAAGGCAATTTGAATTAGTGGAATTATAGTAGATACATTTATTGGATTCCATTACGTTTAATTGCTGATCGGTTGTGTGGTTGTGATAAGTGATTGATTGTTTGGACACTGTCATGATCAATGGAAAACATTCTTTATATATATAAAAAAAATATTTCATTTTAGTATCAAACACATTTTCGCACATATCAAACATATTTTGCACCAATCTGCCAAGTTACGTTTTTGTGTTCTTGTACAATGGTAAACAGTGACTTATTGTTGGTCCTGCCTTACAGAGCAAGCACAACTCTGTCACAGTCTGCCTAGTAGTCAAATACACCTGTTCTTTTAATTTGTGTATTTAGCATTTGCATTTGAGTTGGAGAGCTGTACTGAGTGTGAGATAATTGTTAATACAAAGGCATCAAAGTCACCAGCTTGTTTTTAATATAATTTAAATCCTTGGATGTTGGATTCACTAATAATCACCTACTCATGAAAACTGAGTTTTGTTGTCTTTTCTCAGTCCAGCGAAATGTCCTGTCTGATAATCACACATATGTGCCAGATATGGGAGATAGAGTTAAGGTTAAAAACACTGAAGTATTTTTCTAACTTTTCCGTTTCTCTCTTCTTTATTTTTTTTTATCTGTGTTTAGACATTGCATTCCTATAGGACTCCATGCGAACCTGTCTGAAGGTGCTCCAGTCTGTCAGGAGCTGAGGCGGTCCACACTCCTTAATAAAGATGGCTTCTTTCATGGCAAGATGGGCTTTCGTGAAGTTCTGCGAAGTGGAAAAATGAGCATGACTGATGTATGTATAAAGGGTTACCACATCCAGAGACAGGCATTCATCTAGGTACCAATGTCAGTTACTATATTACACAGATTCATGGTAAGAGCAAGTTGTGTGTTATTGTTTCTGTATACAGGGTGATTGGTAACTGATTTAGAATACGGATATACATGGATATACATATTGCTCAACCGTCAGGATTATTTCCAGAGCTGCTGTTATGAGAAAATGAATCAGCACCTGCTGACAGATTCAAGAAGTCATCAGTTGATACATGTTAGGCAAACTAAACTAATGTAATTTTATACCAGAAATGGGTGTATCAGGAAAATTTGCCTTTGCCTCATGTGCAGCTCAACTGATTTGCTATGAGGTCCAGGTCAAGGTTTGAACAGTGGAAAAAGTATAATATTATTAAAATCCTGGGAGGTTGCAGGGTTTCAACAGCCAAATCAGTTGTCTAGGCCACCTTTATTAATGCTGTTAAACTTCCTAGAATTTCATGGTAGATTACTTTTCTCTGATTGACAGGTGGAAGTGGAGCTTAGGGCCCAGGTTAAACATTTTTGTGAGCTCACTGGTCACCTGCCATATCACATGGATGGGCATCAGCATGTGCATGTGCTGCCAGGTAAAAACAACAGCTTGTGGATATTCATATCTTTGAACACGGTTTTGAATGTAACTCAGTAGGTTGGTATGTTTGTTTACAGAAGTGCGAGAAGTGTTTGCTCGGGTTCTTTCTAATTTTGGCATCCATTACACACGGGTCCCAGTGGAACCTGGTCTGCACTCCTGTCATTTCCTACCTCCAAACCTGAAAGAATTCTACTTGCAGGTTGAGAAAGATGCACTTCAGTCTGTGGAAGTCTTCCACCGCCATGGTATCAGGTGTGTGAGGCTGAACGGAAGCATGAGATTTAATCAAGGATCAAAATCTGAAAACCTACAGTACTCGTAATGATGTAAACTGCTGTATCAGCACTGTGCATGAGTGCCTTGTGCCATTATGGGAAGATACAGTTACATGAATTATTTGTCATTGGAGTATGAACTGTAGGGGTGGAAAGATTCACAGATTAGTGTAAATATAGAATGGCTGCAATGGGAAAACACATTTGAAAACTACATGGAATAACAATGCAGTAATATTTATAAAAATAAATAAATAATTGAAATACTGCAGGATAATTAGAGATGGAGCCTGCTGATTTTTAGTCTAATCTTATTCTAATGCATCTGTAGTGGATTTGTGACCACAAGCATGGACTTTTTTTTTTTTTGGCTGTACTAAGAAAAGAACAAACCTGTTGACCTGAAACTCACTCGTTAATGAAATCCGAATAGTTTGTGCTAGTTGACTAAATTATTCCACATATTTGACTAGTTTTCCATCATGCAGTGTTGTCAATCACATTAATTGTAAATGGAGCTGAAGGCAGATACTAGAGACTAATTATAAGGCTTTAAATAGTAGTTCAAAATTTAGGCAACTCTTTGGTCTGATTAGTGAAATGAAAACATGGTTTCTTTATGATGACAGAAACAGAATGTTTTAAGAAAAACAGACAGATTGTTATGATTATTTTCCCCACATCAACAATGTCTCATCTGTTCTGAATGTGACTTTTGACTAGCGCCAAAACGAAACAAAAGCACTTTAAATGATTCTTATTTATTAAACTAAATCCTAACTAATCCTAATATTATTCAGTCATGATAATTTATATATCATGTCAATATATCTAGATGTATAAGAAAATAATTTGCTGGATAACTTTTAGTTTAGACTGTCTGCTCTCTCACTCACTCACTCTCTCTTTTTTAATCATGAGTTTGTGTTTCTACAGATGGCCAGATATTTACATGGGCCTCAGCACGATGGGTCAAAACATGTCCTTCTCCAACCTCAAAAGAGTCCTGAAATTTGCTCTAGAGGAAAGGACATCTATAGGCACCCTGGCTGACAGCCATTGTGCGCCTGAGTCATATCGACCAATCACAGCAGAACTGATGGTACACCCTGGATACACAAGTTCTCCTATGCATGGCGGGTGCGGTGAAGGACCAGATGACTTCTCACAGTCATCTGATCGTCTGCATGAGCTTAACACACTCAAAGACCCGGTGCTGCTTAGTTACTATCAGAAGCAGGGAATCCTGCTCTGTGCGTTTAACGACTTCTGAATATTAAGAACCGCTTAACTGGGTCCTCAGGTGCTGCAAGTCTCAACGGGATTTCTAAAGGACAATACCTGACTTCACTAATAATGTTTTCATCCTGTTCTCTTGGGATATATTAATTAAGCAGCTGCGAGATTGTTTTTCGGATCACTGGAACGTTTGAGATCTTACCAGGTTTTAAACTGACCTATCAAAACCATACACTTTACACTGTGACACTGAGATTTGGGTTCATGCTTCCAATGGCCATTATTAGTGTTTTAGGTGCTTGCCTTATTTGAAGAACCAGTGCAGAACACAACAAAACATGGGCTGCATTCTCAAATCTTACAGATAACTGGAAAACATTTTGCATTATTTTAACCAAAACCAGACATTTTAAAATGTCTGAACTGTGCAATAGGGTTGCAATATGATGTTTTAGTTTTGACTGAGCATGTAACGGTGATTATATCTTTTAAAATAATATATAATGTGTATATTTTTATTACATATATTGTAAGAAGTGTAGGATATTTTTATGCCATTACTTGAATTAAAACCATAACCATATTATTCCAATTGATCATTCTGATGTCTTTTTTTTTAAAAACTAGATTCTGGAAGGGAAAAAAAAATCTAGAAAAATTATTTGAAGTAATATGAATTGAGAGATAAATCTTAAAAACCATTCATGGATTCTCCATGTGTTTCTGCAACTAAAGAAGGATGAGGAGACACAATGTGGCAGGAGTTATTACACAGACCAGGGAGTGGTTTTATCTTTATATCTACTGGTATAAACCTTGCCATTTATTCTGATCGTGGTTACAGCAGAGGCGGAGCTAATTTGAGGAATATTGGGCATGTTGTGGGAATCAACCCATCTAGGGGGCAAATTAGAGTTGCCATTCTACATACTGGCAGGTTTTGGAGGTGGTAGATTTCCAGATAACGTAGAGGAAACCTCCAAGGACACAGAGACAAGACAGTAACCGGAGCTCAAAACACTACCCACAGTGCAACATTACACTATTAAGTTGTGACCTATAAACTCTAAGAGTAGCCTGCTTTCTTTCATAACAATTCTTTAACATTATCTCATCTACAGCTTCTTCAGTTTATTTCTTTTGCATTTTCCGCCATTTTTTTCATGGGTATCTTATCTTATTGTTGTGTACTGTCTCTCTGATCCTCCACCTACATTCATACAGCATTTACCGCTCTTCTCCATGGCATTTTGTTATGGCAAGTTATAATATCCATCCATCCATTTTCTGTACCGTTTATCCTACGAATGGTCTGATGAAAAGACAAAAACTATGAGAGGGGACCCAGTGAACATGATGGACCCAGTGGACACTCACTCACTCATTCACACTACGGATAATTAGATTCCATTCAACTAACAAGACATGACCTTGTTCTATGGAAGGAAACTGGAGTACCTAGAGGAAAACAAGTAAACCCATAAATCGTAAGGAGAAAATGCAAAGTCTGCACAGGGCAATTACATTAGGTGTTAGGTGTAGATGTCAAACCCTACCACAGGTTGCATCTCAGAAAGGTTCTATGTATAACCCTCTTCAGAAAAACCTAAATGTCTAAGGAACCTTTAAGGAAACAAATCAGCTGAAGAAAAAAAGCTTAATTTTTTAAAGCCTTACTTTCACAATAGTTCATATTTAATCCATTGAACCTTATTTCTAATCTTCCATGAAACACAATAAAAGGTGAATGATGTGGAGATGAAAAACTTCAAATAGAACTCCAAAAGATGACCTTCGATCGAGGTCATGATCCTCAAATGATCTGTGGTGGTTGAGAAAATTGCCATTTAGTGTGAAGAGAAAAAAAGTAATACTAATGTATGAATTACGTTTGTTAATGTGGATCAAGCTTTAATCAGCTGTTTGGGTTGAGATCCCAGTGTTTTTGTTTATTCTGCCGTCTACTGTGTTTCCATGGAAAACACAATACACTTAACGGTACTTTAATAAATGACTGATGCTATGTGTTTATAAATGTCTGAATTATTTATTCAGATATAAGGTGCATGAATCGATATATCTGAGGCATCAATATTTGAGGTTAGCTAGATTTATTTGGAAACCATTGACCAATCAGAGAGTCAGAACACTCAGAGTGACCAAGAGTCAGCCGCTTCTTGAGTATAACGTCATTCCCATGACTGTGCCAGTTTATTCTAGTTCCACACAAAATATATAGAGGCTGTAAAATAATGAATGTAATGCTGATACGACTTACTGTATGAAGTGGGATAAATGAATTAAAGGGATAAGAGACTATATTTCCAAACACATCAATCACCAATAGTTTTTCTTGAAGGCCTCTAATAAAAAAGTGTCAAAGCACACCTTATCATCAACATCTACTTTTCACTACTAAGTTTGATATTCAGTATCTTGGCTAGAAATGTGAAAGGAGAGATGAGGAACAACAGGATGACGTCAATGCGAATCTAAGGAGGCGCCGACTAATCTTTATTCTGAATAAACAAAAATAAACGCTCTCAGTCCGGAGCCACCATTTCCGTTTTTCATATTTATACCCTATACCCAAAAAATTAAAAAAAAAAAAAAAAAAAAAAAAAAAGAGCTCTCTGTGAAACATTTAAAATAAAGGTGGCTTTAAAATTAGACATCACCATAAAACGTTTCATAAGAATTGTATTCATTTCTTTCTTCATGTGCGAAAAATGCTAACAAGATCAGTGTCTAGGTTTCGTTGATTTTGACTACTCAGTGCATCTGCAAAACTACGGTGTGTTAAGAACAGATAGGACGCCATCCCAAAAAAGCACAGTAAAAATAATAAGAGCAGATGAAAAAATTACCAGCACACTCCTACATCTAAGCTGTTTAACCTCCGTCAGCTCCTTCATTGGTTTAAACATCAAACTTGTTTTGGATTTTTTTTTGAAAATCATAGCATATAAATGTGTAAAATGGGTACAACAAAAAATATTACACAAATGATAAATGACATTTCACAAGGTTTTTGTAGAATTATTTTTTGAATAAACTGTTAAACCTTACTCCAGATTAAAGAAGTGCATATTGATGCAAAAAGCAATGATCATTTCACTCAGGAGAGAATCACACATCACTTAATACCGAGATGCCTTGTAACAATATCTTGACCATTTTTCCATAACAAGCTTTAAAAAAAAAGACCAAATCCAGAATTTTCCTAAAGGCTTTACGCTTACACCAGGCACTGGTCTGGTGATGGATCCCCAAGGAGACCTGCTTTACGACGGAGGTTGCAGCTGTGTTGCGATGGGATGGGATTCTCCAGCTGGACGATGTGTGTATTGAGAAAGAAAAGAAGGAAGAAAAAGAGGAAAGGTAGGAAAGAAGAAGTGGGTAGAGCATGATTGATGTTTGGGAGGAGTGGGGCTACACACTTGTCAGGTGTCATTAGTCCACTGGCCGCTTTTCACCATGTTTCTTTGTAAACTCTTCTGCGTTCTTAAAGAATTTTTTACGGTCCTTTGAGTATTCTTCTGCTAAGTCAGCCCTCAGGGGATGTTCTGGCTGTGGGTCATTCACCAGTGCGATGAGTGACTGAATTACTGAAAAACAAACATTCGAATAAACATTCGAAAAAAATTTAGGGCTGATATTTGATGCACATTTAACATTTGTTCCCCATGTTCAGAACATTGTAAAGACATAATTCTTTCATTTAAAAAACATTGCCTGATTGCGTCCTATGCTGTCGCTCCCGGTGGCTGAAAAGTTGATTAATATCTTTGTGCTCTCTCGTATTGATTATTGTAATGCTTTGCTGGTCGGGGTCTCAAAGGCTACCCTAAGTAAATTACAGCTGGTTCAAAATTCAGCTGCCTGAATCCTGACTGTAACCAGGTCAAGGGATCACCTCACTCCAGTCTTAGAGTCCATACATTGGATCCCTGTCAGATTTTTGGTGGATTTTAAAAGTTCTTACGCTTACCTATAAAGCTTTGAATGGTTTGGCTCCTCACTACCTTACTGAGCTTTTAGCCCCCTACACACCTGTGCGTGATCTCCGCTCTTCGGAAACTGGCCTTTTAATCGTCCCACATACCCGTTTAAAATCTATGAGTGAAAGGACATTTTCTTCTGTAGCTCCAAGACTCTGGAATTCCTTGCCTGTTTGGATTACGCAAGCAGAATCCCTTAGTGTCTTTAAATCCTCCCTTAAAGTTTATTTCTTTAGGGTAGCTTTTACTTGAAATTATTTTTTTTTTAACTTACTTGTTTTGAAAGTATGTTCTTATTTGGTGTGTTTTTATATCTTACTTATTTTAACGTATTATTTGTATAATTGTACGTTTCCTTTTTCTTCTGTGAAGCGCTTTGAGATGCTATTTTTAAAGGCGCTATAGAAAATAAAGTTTATTATTAATAATAATAATAAACAGATAGATAGATGACTAAACATAAGTAAAAACGCAAATGTAGGGGGGCACGCCATATGACAAGGTATCAATTATTTAAAATGTCAAAGAACCTTATTTATTCAGGAATTTTTTTCATTTCTAAATTCCTTAATTAACCGTTAGTAGAAGAAATACAATAAACTACAGATATGTAAACTAGACTATAAACACTAATAGTGATTTGACCATATAATATTCTTTTCTACAGTAAATCTCTCCAATTTTTTTTTCGTTTTATCATTGATGTTTTTGCTGTTAAAATCTCGACCTTTAAAATTACATCTTGTAAAATATAAACTTTTTCCAGCCGTATTTCTCACTTTCAGTGAAATATTTTTTCTTTATTTTCTATTTATAAAAAGTATTTTTAACCATCTGCACATGGTAAATGAAGTAGAATTGAACCATTTTTAATGCAACACATTGTTTTTTAGAACATCTATCATGATACACATAAAGCATCATAGAAATAAATGCCTTTGAGAATCTCAGTAAATTTCCCAATATTAACCTTATCGGCAAGCCCTGATTAAAAAAACATTCATGACTCTCATTAGCAATAACTTCACTCACAAGTGTGACTAATGTATTACTAGAACCAGGCCTGTGAGGTCAGTTCAACTGAGACTTGTATCAATGATGGAGCGCTATGTTTGGTTAAAATAGAGAAGATAATTCGAGAGAAAGTTCTGTTTCACAACACAAGCATCTCATCACTCAGGGCTGAAAGAGGAAATTATGTAATTGGCATAAAAGTGGGTTAAATATTAACACCAGAAAAAGTAAGGCCATAAAGCTATTAAGTTGGTTCTTCTGTTTTTCATGCTGTAATCATGCGTCACATAAAAACAGGCTTTATATCCTGTTACAGATCTGAAGTTTCAAAGTTCACAGGCTTCAGTAGTATGGCTTAGATTTACCTCATGCACGTTTGAACTACTGCTGCATTTTAACCATGTGTTTAGACATGAATGTTCAGGCCAGGAGACTGTAAGAATCTTCAATAAATAAACATGTTTATTAATTTTTACTTGTAAAATGAACAGGAAACAGAAACTTATGTGGTCTCACTTTTAAATCGAAACTAATGAGTTTATTCTGCTTTGTTAGGGAAGCTGAAAAAAGAACAGCACTTAAATGATTTTTTTGGACAAACATTTGTGGTGCACAGAACTAAAAAAAAGGAAGAAACAGTAATATTTTTAAAAATATATATAAGTGTTACACTCTTACACAATACAATACATGAATGGGTCACTACCAAATTTATGGCCTGATGCTAAGGGTGGTGAAGTTTAATTTACCTTGGTCAGTTTTGGTGGCTGGTTTCCAGTTTTCTGCGCTAATTACAGGCAGACAGACCTGCCCTTTCTCATCAATGTTGGGGTGGTAGATCTTTGTCTTGAAAGTGATCTTCGGGGGCTTGAAAGGGTATTCTGCAGGGAAACTGATCTCGATCCGGAATGCCCCTTTGTCATATGGAGGGTTATCCTTAAGAACAGTGAATTATATTTTTGTTTAATCTGTATACAATTTGTATACATCATTCAGGAAACACATAAACTGAAAGTAAAACTTTAGAAAGATAAATGCCAGAGCTCATAACCACTTTTTATGAGTCTGTAAACGTGCAGACAGCAGTAGTCAAAGTTTTTTTTTTTTTAAAGATTTTTTAAAAATGTATTTATTTATTTATTGAATATATAGCAAAACTAAGACAATGCAATTTTGTAAAAGCAGAGCAGAAAAGTAGACTTACTGGAACAATGAGGCCTTGCCATGTCAGTATATTCGATTCATCAACTTGAATGTTCCGGAAGTTTTTCATTCCAGATTTGCGAATTTCTTCAAGCTCCTGTCAAAACCAATAAACACAGGTGTTTCAACATGACATGCTGCTACATTTTATCAATGGTCCTGCTTGCTTTTAATGAGCCAATCGATGAAGATTGTGTTATTTGTGGCAATGGGTGCTTTTAATTTTTTCCAGTTGCAAAAACCAAGGTCAGAAAAACAAAGGGCAAAAATAATGACAAATGTATTCGGAAAAGGAGACGTCTTTATTGTTTCTTTGAAGTGACATCATAGGTAAATGGGAACTCATATCATCACACAAATCATACATGTCTGAAAGTATTCTTTCTTTTTAAAATTATGCACATGCAACTTTAGCATGAACACATGTACACCCACTCATTTATCCAATTCAATCAGCAAATCACTTGCCAGCACAACAATGCATAATCTCACACACATCCAACATTAAAATGTGGAAAAAAAGTGACTCATTGACTGTGGCATAGTTGTTGGTGCCAGACAGGATATGTTGAGTATTTAAATAACAGATAATCTGGGATTTTCACACACAACGATCACTAGTGAACACATTTGCCAGCAAAAACTCCTCACTGATCAGACTGAGGTCAGAGGAGAATGGCAAGAATAGTTTAAGTTGACAGAAAAACTACAGCAAATCAAATAATCACCCTTTACATCAGAGGTGGGTTGAAAAGTATCTAAAAGGCAGATGCGCTACAGAAGAACACAAAATGAGAGGCAGTTTTAATTTAATACTGTATATTTTTATGACACGTTGACAAATCTCTGTTAGATCCACTCGTCGTAGCACAACGACAAGTCATACATAGGATCAGGATCATCCCGTAACTACAATCAATCACATTTTAACACTGCACAAGCTGCCCAAAATAGTTATGTCCCAACATGGGACATCCGACGATTTGAAATTTCCCTGTCGGTTAAAGATGTAACTGACAGCAACCGTGTTTGGTTTTATTTTTAATCCTTTAATCCTTAATTCCATTCCTTTTTATGCTTGAATACCGGACAAACGTAAAAAGCATTTCACTGCATGTTGTACTCTGTATGTATACGTATGTGACAAATAAAATTTGATTTGATCAGATTATCAGAGGATGTGTCCTCCTTACAAGTACACATTATTGCACTACTGACTGTTCAAATCACTGAAAGCACGTTTAAAGCACACTCATGCTTCACAAGCCATCTAATCTATAAGTAAACCCTTAAGGAAACATCCCACACACTGCTGAGAAGTACAGGAAATATACAGGCTGGACAACATTCAGGCATCTGACTAGCTGACGTAGGGAAACTGATCTGTGCTCTCGGATGCTCTTGAATGAAATCGACTTACAGTTTCGTTTTTTCCTTTAGGGCCTTTGCTAACTAGCTTGATAGTCATTTGTATATACAAAGCATTCATGTTAAAAACCTGGCTGTCGCTCATTTTTGTTAACTTCACAACCAACGCACTCATTTATTTAGCTAGTAATCTAGACTACTGTTTAAGGTTAACACCTATTCCTAGTTTAACGTTACTACTTCTGCTTATTTGGACTGCTAGTCGTCACATCCCCAACATCTTTAGTCGAATAAAACAGGCACCATTTTAGAGAACTGGACGTTAAGGCTAGATTAAGCAAGACATAATGACCCGCTTTTTCCTTGACGATATATCTCACAGACGACTAGCATGGCATATTCGGGGCACAACTTTTATTTAGACAAATTATTATACGCCATTATCATTCAGAGTTCTCAGTATTTCTTGTAACAGCTCAACAACACACTTATGTAGTTTACAATGAGTATGTGCGGTCTATTTTCACACACAAATCGAGGTTCTGTAAGAAAGCTAACCGAGAGTCACCGGCTACAGCCCAAACCGCATACTAACATAATAAATAGTATGTTAAAACGTTCCACCATCGCTGCATGAGCACTATTTTATACATACTATTTAGTACAGTAGTAGGCTGATCCGGACCTAGCTACCGCCTGAGCCAGTCAGTAACTTTAAACGAAACTTAACCACAAACGAATGTGAACGAACTGATTACTCATTCGGTTCAAATAATAATCGATTTAATAAACGTTTCCCATTCGGTGGCCGACTACGAAAGAGATAGAAAAACAAAAAACTAGAGAAATAAAATGATTCTACCTTGTGCAGTCTCCTGCTCGCCGCCATCTTGAATCCTTCGACTACTTCCAGAATGCACCGCGGCAACAAGAAACGGCAGAAACTCGTTTAAAAAAGTGTTAAAAGTAACCTAGAAATACAAGGGATCAAAAATAAGTAGTGTTTTTTAAGTGATATAATACTGAATTAAAATGCCTATGTTTGTTCTCCAATGGGCATGTGATAGAAATATTAAACTGTTACAGTGTGGTGGATCTTAAATGGGAGACAATATAGAGCTTCCATAGCAACTAACATTTTAGCTAATGCTATCTGTTTATGGTTCCCAACAACACAAAACAGTCTTAGCTAACATAATATACAACTACATCTTTATTTAGAATTAATTATAGCTAATCACAAACTTATGAATCCAGTGTTACAAAAGTAAATAATAATAAAAAACAAAAAACAAACAAACAAAAAAAAACCTTACAATAGTGTGTTCAGTGAGGCAAAGGACTAGTTCACGTCTGTGTTGGAAACAAACAGTGCTTGTTTCATACACCTACAAAATGACGGTGTATGAAATTATCTTACCAGAAATGTTGTATCAAAATTAGAATCAGAATCAGAATTGTACACACACACACACACACACAGTGTTGTGGCCTCATGGTTAGAACGTCTGACTCCTAACCCTAAGGTTGTGGGTTTGAGTCTTGGGCCGGCCATGACTGAGGTACCCTTGAGCAAGGCACCGAACCCCCCAACTGCTCCAGGTGTGTCTGTGCACTTTGGATGGGTTAAACGCAGAGAACTAATTCTGAGTATGGGTCACCATGCTTAGCCGTATGTCATGTCACTTCACACACATGGGGAATTTGGTTCCAGCTGTTGGTGACTCTTAAAAGTACAGACATAAATAACACTATACTATACATTTAGCTTGGACTGTACAGATAAAAACAGACAAAGACTAGACGAAACAGACTATACGAGACAGTACAGACAACGTGAGGCTTGTATTAAAGTGGAAGTGAGTTTTACATAGGAATAGAGTATATGAGGGATCATTAATGTACATAAAGTGTGAGAGTGCATGTTAGTGCAAATAACAGTGTTGTGCGTCAGGAACGACAAAGAGTTTACTTTAGAACTTTTGTACAATATACAGCAGCAGAGGTGTGTGTAACGGATACGAATGATGTGATGACTGACAGTTCTTATAATGCAGTACTTATAGATATGAAGCAGGGAATATAATTATGGTGAGTTGTTATTCAGGGTGATTGACCGGGGAAAGAAACTGTTCCTGTTTCTGGCAGTTTTGGTAAACAAAGTTGTGTAGCGCCTGCGAGAAGGGAGGAGCTGATAAAGGTTGTGTCAAGTTTGTGAAGGGCTAGTAGTGATTTTTCCTGCCCATTTTCTGGTTCTTGTCTGGTACAAGTCCTGGGGAGTGGGCAGGGGAGTACCAATTATTTATTCTGCTGTTTTAACTGTGTGTTGCAGTCTGTTCCTGTCCTGTTTTGTTGCTGATCCAAACCAGATGGTGATGGATGTGCACAGGACAGATTCAGTGGCTGTAGTGTAGAACTGCATCAACAGCTCCTGTGGCAATCCATACTTCCTTAATTGGAGTAGAAAGTACATCCTCTGCTGGGCCTTATTCCATATACAGTATATTCCATTAGTATTCAAACTTTCATGACAAGATTGACCAAGTCGTTGTCAATATATCGGTAAAAGTTCAATAATAATAAGAATATAAAAAAATAATAGTAATAATAATAATGGCCACCCCATAGCTATGCCCAAGTACACCAGTGGTCCGATTCTCTTGTTCATTTAGCCAAAGATACAAAGCATACAATTAGCTCCCTACTACAGACAAATGTATCTTTAATCAGAATAACAATACTTTGTTAATCCCTATGTGGAAATTGGTTAAACCCCAGTTTTGTAAGCTACCACTGACCACTAGTAACATTAAACTTTTCTTTGGCCAAATTCATTTGGCATTAAATAACAGTATAAGTAAAGCTTTTTCTTTTCAGAATTGTAATGCATGATTCACTGGACAATTGGCTACTATTTCAACATCTACAGTGATTCTATGTAGGGCACATAATTTAGATCTGAACTGTTTTCTTCCTGTGACCAAAAGATGTCACTCTAGTGTCAGAATCCAAGTCAAGATTCAAGTCCAGTCAAGAGGCTTTTATTGCCATTTCAACCATATATAGCTGTTGCAGTACACAGTGGAATGAGACAACGTTTCTCCATGACCATGGTGCTACATAGAACAAAGACAGAGCTAAGGACTTAGTAAATTAGTCCTAGCCACATAAAGTGCATCTTTGCAACCTGCTGCAAACAGTGCAGTACAAAAACCAGTGCAAAAAATACAAGACATTTCACAAAAGACAACACACAAAAGACAATACACAAAAGCAGCACTGACCAGTGTAAATACTGTATGTTCATTCAATATTGTGTGTGCAGAAATCCTGGAATGAACACATTAGTGTTATAGCAGCAGTTACATAAGGTATTGTAATGTATTGTGCAAAACAGCAATCAACTGAAATGTGAAAGACATGTGCATGTGCAAAGACAGCATGTAGGGTGAATAGTGTGTGTGAGGGGTGTGTGGGATCATCCACAATGTTGGCTTTGTGGTTTAAATGTCTATGACAGAGAGAAGAGAGACTCCAATGATTTATCATCTTTCCTCAATACCCGCTGCAAGGTCTTGTGATCCGAGATGGTGCAGTTCCCAAATCAGACAGTTATGCAGCTGCTCAAAATGCTCTCAATGGTCCCTCTGTAAAATGTAGTCAGGATGGGGGAGGGAGATGTACTTTTCTCAGGCTTCATAAGAAGTAGAGACGCTGCTGGGCTTTCTTGGTGATGGAGCTGGTGTTGAGTGACCAGGTGACCGCTAGTTGAACACCAAGAAATTTGGTGCTCTTGATGATCTCTACTGGTGATTCGTCAATGTTCAGGGGAGAGTGGTCACTCTGTGCTCTCCTGAAGTCAAGATCCATCTCTTTAGTTTTATCAACATTCAGAGACAGGTTGTTGGCTCTAAACCAGGCAGTTAGTTGTTTCACCTCCTCTCTGTTTGCTGACTCGTTGTTCTTGCTGATGAGACCCACCACGATTGTGTCATTAGCGAACTTGGTGATATGGTTCGATCTGTGCATTGCTGCACAGACGGGAATTAGCAAGGTGAACAGCAGCGGGCTGAGCATGCAGCCCTGAGGGGCTCCAGTACTCAGTGTGGTGGTGGTGCTGGGGATGGTGTTCCCTATCCAGACTGACTGAGGTCTCCCAGATAGGAAGTCCAGGATCCAGTTGCATAGGGAGGTGTTCAGTCCTAGCAGACTCAGGTTTGCAATCAGGTGCTGAGGGATGATTGTGTTGAATGCTGAAGTCTCTCCAGCTCTCATTAACTGGCAAATACAATAAAATGCCCAACATCAAGTTATAATCACTGCATTAATTTATTAATTTATATTAGCATATAACCTAGTTAGTCATGGTATGGTATACTAACAATTTCCAGAAATAGTTGTGATGCTAAAATTTAGAAGCATTTTCCTCCCTTAATTCAACATGGGTAAAAGCAAAGCTGCTAAACATTTTAAGATGCATAACATTTTTATTATATATAATATTATCTTGTGTTTCTTATCAAACCAGAACTCCCCTAACTTTTGCATTATTTAATGATACCAAAAGAATCACAACAGATGATGCGCATCATGGAAATTTTTGTACATACCAGACTAAAACTTTTAATAGGTGTTTGATGCATCATAGATGTGTGTGTGCGTGTGTGTGTGTTTGTGTGTGTCTATTTGTGTGTTTCCCAATCTGTTTTCTGATTACTGGTTTGATACACATGCACGTAAATGAAACACAATTTCAGCTTTCCTATAAACCATGTGACTGTACAGACCAGCCTCTTTTGGTATGCAGTGTTGTTCTGGCAAAGGTGAAGTGTATGGTGATAATTGCTTTGGGTTCTTGACTAGTGAGACTACTGAAATGTACCACAGTGTCCCAGACACACTTCTTAATATGGGAATTTTCACAATTTTACACTAGATTTTAAATCTCTGCTGAAAAGCAGCACTTACAGTATGTACATAAATATGACCTTCTGATATATTACATCTGTGTGCATAGGCTTTTCTCTTGATTGGTAGATAAAGAATTAATTTGGCTATGGAAACAATGACATTGAGTGGTTGAAATACAAGAATTTGCCGTATTTAGGCTGACAATAATACATAGAAGCCAATAATATTGCCTGTAGTGTAGCATCTATCGTTGATGAATGTTCCTGTTAAAAGCTCATAAAAGACCTCAAGTTACAAAAGAAGCACAGCATGTTTTTGCTCATAAAGGCCTCACACCCAAATTCTTTTGAGATTTTATGTTTGTGTGGGATGTAATTTGAATGCAATCATAATAGCAGGCATGTAGACAGTAACAGTCAATACTGTGGGTGAGCCGATTAATTGTTCCCTTCCAAATTTCCCTTAAGTTTTATTTCATGAGTACCAACAGGGGTCATTTAATGTGTGTGTATATAACGCCAGTAGGGAAACATAGAGATCACGTTAGGCTTGTTCTTCCAAGATGAAAGGCATATTACAGACTAATGATAGTACTTGAGTAATGATACCCAAACATAGGGTGCGATTATACATGCAGAGATTCAGAGAATCCTAGGGAAACTCTGAAAAGAATAACAATAATTCTACCATGTTTTGCAGCTTGGTGGAAATAGACAGTAAATTCACTATAAAGTTACAGAAAGTTTCTAATTCTGAATAGGGTAAAAGTACCAATTTGTCATACATTTCTTGTTTAAATGTTGTTTGTTGAAAACTGTCGCATGATTTATATAAAATTGTGTGATATAAGCTAGAATAAATCATTTCTATTGGGTTATGGATCATTTAAACCATTTTGTGTCCTATTCCAGACAAAGAACCTCACTCTCTTTCCACACTGAGGATAAAGCATGAAAGCGTGCAAGCATGCTTTTGGTTTCTTGGGTCTGTGTTACAGGAAACTGATACATATCATAGTATGAGCTAACATTACAGATTAAGGAATGGATGTCACACAGTCAAGATTCCACTTAGAAAAGTCATCCTGTTATATCTTTGCCAGATTTTTTTTTTTTTTGACGCTGGATTCTATTGCTTTTCACTTGAAATGCAGGTTTTATATAAATGAAAGTAAAGTAGCA
This sequence comes from Tachysurus fulvidraco, assembly GCF_022655615.1. Classification (NCBI taxonomy): domain Eukaryota; kingdom Metazoa; phylum Chordata; class Actinopteri; order Siluriformes; family Bagridae; genus Tachysurus; species Tachysurus fulvidraco. Next base: position 4,620,116 of record NC_062526.1, read on the forward strand.
GAACTGTCTGTTGGAAGTATTGACATTAACATTGCTGTGAAGAGAAACAATACCCACAATCTCCACCGGGAAGGGGTGAAGGTCTCACAAAACAGTATGTCGTTCAAAGATTTCGGGAGCAGAAATATCAGGAACATACTGTACCACAAGCTGCAAATTCCTCATCAGTAAGCAATCATCAGCAGTAACATTAGAAGAAATACAGATTAACCTGATGGAAAAGTCAAAGTGTACAGAAATAAAGGATCTGCTAATTATCTAAAACATATGAGCTCATTAGTGAAGAACGGTGGTGGTCAAGTCATGTCATGGCTTGAGCATACACGAATGCTTCTGGAACAGACTGACTAAGCAGAATGAATTCATGTCTAGAGAAACATTCTTTCTGCCAAAATTCTGTTATATTACAAGCCCAACTGAGGTTTTTAGCTGATGGTTTTCTTAGTCTGTGAATTTTTCTACAGTATCTATTTATTCAATGATACAGTACAATGAGACAGACACAGCACTTCCGTGAGTTGCTCTGGATAAGGACGTCTGCAAAATGCCATAAATGTAAGTGTTAATTGAATGAACTTTGAAATGCATCCAATCTAATTGGGAGAAATGCCATCATGCAGCATAATAATGACCCAAAACACACTGCCAACCCAACAAACAAAAGCATCTGGGGAAAAATGGAAGGTTTTAGACTGAGCAAGTCAAACAACAGACGTTAACCTAATGGAACAAGCATGTCACTTACTAAAGAGGAGACTGAATGGATTAAATAAATATTAAATGTTATTTATATACGATTACTTTAAGTCTATTTGTTTCTATACTTCTCCTTATCTAAAGGTGCCATGTTTCAGGTGGAAATGTGTGTCATGTAGAAAAAGAAAGTATCTGTTCCAATGTTACACAATCTGCTGTGTGCAGTTATCTGTTTATATTAAAAGTCAGATTCAAAACAGCTGCATGTTTAAGCTAGAAAAAAGATTGAAATCTTTAAAAGTAAATCTGAAATAAAAATAAAATGAAATAATAAAAATGATAAAATTTTAAATCATCAAAACTAAGTAACCATCTGGTACTTAGTTCAATTTATAATGTTATCAATCACCAAAAAGCCCACTGTGTCCACAATACAGAAAAATATTTGAAAGTTATTCTATTCTATTCTATTCTATTCTATTCTATTCTATTCTATTCTATTCTATTATGTCATATTACATTGTTTTATTCAATTCAATTCACTGCAATTTCATTCTATTCTATGACATTATTCTACATTGCTCTGTCATATTCTGTTCTGTTCTGTTCCTATAGCCATAAGCCACAATTATATTTATATAATTATAAATATATATTATATTTATATTAATGGCCATAAGCAAGCTTATATAGGTGTGATGCCCTTTTTTGTTCATATAACGTATCCATAATAACATTTCATTCATACCCATGTTGCATAGTATCACCTGTAGCAGTGACAGTTTTATTGAGCAACATTTATTTAATGTTTTGTCCACACTGCACAGATTTCACAGTAGCACTTCCTGGAACACTTGTTTACTGTTGAGGAACCAGTGCCAAAACTACTTACTGTTTCTCATCTAACCCCCCTCATCATTCCTGATTTACGACACAGGACAACAATATGAATTTTTTTCTGTAGTGAAAGTCCCTACAGTAAGAATTACAGTAAACTAAGATTGTAAAGGACCTCCCATTTGTTCTCCAGGCACTTCACTGTTAACAGACTGTGCATTACATAAGTCATTATGGATCACGCATGATATAAGTGGTTAGGATATGATAAATTACCTGTGTTCAGAACTGTTATTCACACATCAGCTGTGTGATAACTAGTGAACTATGTAAAGAAAATAAATAAGTGAATAATATGAGTCAGCTTATGTTTTCTTTTTTAAGTAAGTTTTTTTGCACTGCAAAATATTATATTGTAAGGTGTGTCAAGTGAGTTGAGGTTCACGATAAGGTCAGTAAATATTACAGCTCTTACATATCTAACTCATGAGAGGGGATTTTTTTCTGGCAGCCACATTATAATTCACTTATGCTGTATAAACCATTCATGTATTCATGTTTTGTCCATTGTACACTTACTATATCACATTTCTAAAACTTTTGGTGGCCTATTGTTTGTGTGGATCCTTTGATTACTTGACTTTTGCTTACTCTATTTATCTCATGCCTTACTCTATTTAGCTCAGGACACAGATCGCTTTCACTTCTACATCTGTCTGAGTTCTACAATTCCTGGTAGAGTAACAGAACTGAAAAAACCCGTGAATGAAATGTTGAGCCAGAGAAACTTTGCGAGCTGCTCCTGTTCATTGTTTGCTTGTTTTCTTAATGCAAAGTTCCACCTGTATGACCCAGTGGCTTGACCTCAGATGGGAATTTTTTTTTCCATTTCACTGGTTTCTCTTCTTTTTCTGTCCAGTTCTTACATGTGATGCGGTACTTTCAGGACCTCTTGTCCGTTCCTACTTATTTTGTCTCTCTGTTGGCCACATTATGCAATAAACAATGGTGTAACCTTAGAACAAATATGCCAAGATAAGCATCTGTGTATTGAAGAATTGGAAAAAAAGAAGAAAGAAGTGCAGTTTAGAATAAACACTGGCTCTTTGTTTAATACATACTATACATATGCACACATGCACACACAGCTACACATAACCATTGCGTGTATGTGGTGGTAAAAAGCGTAAAATCACCCAACATACATATAACTAGTTGGATAGTTGATTAATAATGTCTTATGTCTTCATTTGATTTATGATTTATGGCTTTTATATTTGCTAAAAATATAGAGGTTATAGAGTTCACTGTTTAACAATTTCACCTTTTTCTTGCATTCCTTGCATTTGTATTCATTCATGCATACATTCATTTATACATTGATGTGCATTTGGAACCTATCCAGTACATAATTGTTCACACCTTATCACAATTTAGACTAGCCAATCCGACTGTTGCTGGAAAAACCCAAAGAAGCCGGTTGTGTGTGTTGTGTGGGCAACAAAATAAACAAGAAGCAAACTCACAGGTTCTGTACAAGTTTGTCTTTTCATTCAGCTGCATTTTGTCAAGCTGTACGCTAAACATATCCCCTTTGTTCTCTAAACTTACGTTTAGATGTAAAAACAAATTTAACGCTCGATGAGTAGCAAATTGAGGAATCCAACTGATCATGTGAACGATGATCACAAACTTCTGTACGTCTTCTATGGTGTTAAAGTAGGAAGAAAAGCCACGGCAACTTTGGATACAAATCAAAAGTATCTCTGATGTTAGGTCAGTTAAATGTAAAGCATCACAAAGAACCTCTTTCCAGCCACATCAGCTTCATTTAGGTCATCCAAAAATAAAATTACACACCCTCATGTTATTGCATGGGCAATTTGTTAGACATCTAATAACATCAAAACACAAAATTTTTAGTCATATAGTGCAAACTGTGATCTATTTTACTTGGACATGAGTCTTTGACTCTATTTAGTTTTCAAACACTGTGTCATACATTTACCACATTTGGTGGATCTTGCATGTCAAACAGCGATGCATTAAATCATTATGCATGTGTCACAGCAATGTAAAATTAGTGCTCTATAGTTAGTGGAATGCTAAACTGTCCAGAAAATTATCAGGACATTTATGGTTGTTTTATTTCACAGTTTCACCGGTGCTACTGCTCTGTAACTCTCTTGGCTCGGTGGCACAATATTCTTGGAAACACACACCCCTGTCCTGATGCCAGGATCTGACATGAAGTCAGGTACAGTAAGTGGGGGCTGATCATAAATCAAGATAATGGCAGCGATCAGTGCTGCACCTTGCAAACTCTTTAGACTGAATTGAGATCTTGGATAAATGTTGCAAAATAAATACAGAGGAAGCTAAAGAAGAGGAAGAATGTCCTTCTCTGTCATGCAGAGAGTAAAATAAAAGTGATAACTTGTGCAACAAGAAATAGAAACTTCTTAGGAAGCACTTCTTAGGAATGTATTGCCTTTTTCCTGAGGACATAACTTTCCTTGTTCACACAGCAATAATAGTGTCTTTCATGCAATGGTGGACATACCCACTACAACTATTTATCCACAAACTATCCACAAAGAACACCCTTGGTTAGAGAAAAGTGCACAATACAGCCTATTTTGCCCCGTTTGTGCAGAAATGAAACAAAACCATGGCTTCATTTCAAAGCATTACTAAATGATGCCTCTTTTCACAGGACTTAAAAAAAGCATTTCTGGAGAGCGTGGGATTGCCAAAAGAATAAACGAAAAGGTGGGGAGGGGGAGATGTGACGGGAAAGATTTGGAAAAGACAGTTGAAGAGGGCGGAGAGTGACAGTACCTTCTGAATTGATGGGTTTATGAGATAACGAAAGTGAAAGTTACCTTTTTTGTTTGCAGGTGTATAAATATGAGCTTGTGATGGTACCTGAACACACACCTTCTGCACATTTCCTTCTGATACTCAGAAAGCTACAGAACACAGACGCAAACATGTCTAATGCAGTTGTTGCTCTTCTGGTCTTCTCTGCACTTCTGTGGAACAATGCACAAGGTAAGACAGCACACACATGTGCACATGGATGTGCACATGCATGCAAATCTATAGCTGTTTCTGTTACTGAAGACCGAAAAGCATGTCGGTCATTCATTCAGCACAGTGATGTAGACCCAGGGTCAATGACCGCCTGAACGAAACCCTTCTAAAACTGCAAGCCTATTGTGTTTGTATCCAGCATGACAGTAAAGCGTGTGGGCTATCAAGGTCTTTATTCATGTTTCCCCTCTCACGGGGTCTTTCCATTTTCCTGCCAATGACTAGATTTCCTGTAAATCAGCCACAAAACTTATATAAAGCAAAAATGTACAAAGAAATCCACTTTTTAATTTATTACTACAGTATTAAATTATATACTATAGTCTATTTTTTATCTATTGCTATCATTATTATCATAAAGAGTCTCTCTCTCTCTCTCTCTCTCTCTCTCTCTCTCTCTCTCTCTCTCTCTCTCTCTCTCGCTCTCTCGCTCTCTATTTTTTTTTTAGCATTCTCCAATACTGCTGCTGATTGCTGCTTGACCACCAGTGACACTTTAGTTCCACGCCGCATTGTTGGTTCCTACACCATTCAAACCCTAGACAGCGGATGCCCCATTCCAGCTACTGTGTAAGTTTTCACAGTTTTTCATTCATCAACAACCTTAAACAACTTAGCATAATGAGCTGCAGTACTAAAATTTTAAATGCTCCCTTTTCTTTCCCTTCTGACATCTCGGTCATTTAGGTTCATCACAAAGAAGAACAGGAAGCTGTGCTCTCCACCTGTAAATGACCTGAGATATCAATGGGTGTTGAAGCTTGTTGAATATCTGGATAATCGTAGCGCCAAGAGCAACGGTAACACAAATCAGCTTAATAGTAATATCATTCTTAAAAAAGCTGTATGGAGTTTCATTCTGTCCTGTTTTTACTGATCTACTCTTTGTCTTTGTTTAGGCGCTCACTGATAAACAGAGCGAATAAGTCCAGGCCTGTCTGATGATCACGCCTGGATTTTCTATGACAGCTCCTGTGATGTTAATAAGCTACTTCTCCTTTGTACCTTTATGTGTCAAAGTGCACTAACTCTCTTATGTAGTTCTCATATAAAAAAAGAACAAACATAAAATGTGAATCTGTGTGTATGTGTGCCAACACACTGTACATTATTTTTTATACACATTTAAGCTAATGATGAATTGTAATTTTTTTTTTCCCTTACAAAATGTGCATGGGTTTTTTAGGGTGGGTGAATTCAAATAAAATTCATTTTATTAAATAATACCAGTGTTGTGTTGCAATTTTTATCTTGATGTAGAATATTGTGAATAATAGAATACTGATATTGTCATACATTGTAATTTTACACAATACTGACACATCACAGGAATGATGTGGCTTTTACAACAGATATTTGGAAAGAGTCTGATATGGGACAAAAGGCTTTCAGGTTTCTCTGTAACTTGACAAGTTGCATTGTTTCTGGCATTATTATGTCACGTGAGAGTGAGAATAGCAGTTGGTTAGGCAATGAGGGTTTTAGCTGTTGTAACGCAGCCCCATTATTAATACATTCACTGGAACTTTTTGTGGATGATGCACAACTCTCTACATGATATACAAAGTGTGGTTTCATTCAATATAAGAAATAAAAAAAGTTAGTGGAATAAAACAGTTCAGGTTATGCTATGATTGGAAAATAATCCATTTCCAGTTTCCTCATTATTATATTATTGTAGTACAAAAATGTAAAAATGTAAGTGTTGTGATATGTTATATCTCCTACTTTAATAGCATTTTCATATAAACCGAGTAAACGTAATGCACATTATTAAGCATTTATCATTCATCATGTTTTCGCTTTGTACTTTTAACAAGCCTTTATTGAACAGCTATATTGCACTCACACGCCCTTATGCTCGACACAATAAACAGGCACATTGCCTCATCTGTGGAATTCCCAAAAGTCACATAAGAATAAATTACAAAGAAATGTTGATGTTGACGGTGGCTTTATCACAACATTGAATCTAAGATGGTGATAATTTACTGAGATGAAGTACACTATCAGGACCATATACACAATCAAGAAAATGAAAGTATTCTCACTGGAGTGGCTCCAGACAAATTCGGGAAAAGCAGAGTGATCGTAAAGAAGCCAGACTGGACCACCAGAGAGTGTGAGAAAATGTGAAACTGGCACACATTTAGAAAATTAATTCTGTGAACAAAAAAAAACCTTTCACAGTTAGCTTAGTATTGTAATGTAGTAGTTCTAGTCTTGCTCCTACTACAGATAATTAATACACATCTTTATATTTTATATAATATATTGTTTCTATGACAGACATATAATATAATACCACATATGCTTAAGGTGTTACAAGTTGTAGGACATCTGCCTTAAAGTTGTGTGAAATGTTGAGTGAAATGCTGAGATCCTTTCCTGTTCTTCACAGTTGTAAAGAGTGCTTATTGCGTTACTCTTCCTGTCTGCTTGGACAATCTCTGCAGGCTGATGCTCACTGGATGCTTTGTGTGTGTGTGTGTGTGTGTGTGTGTGTGTGTGTGTGTGTGTGTGTGTGTGTGTGTGTGTGTGTGTGTGTGTGTGTGTGTGTGTTTAACCTTTCTCTAGCAAGGTCTATTGGGAATCCCCAGATTTGATTGAATGCAGGACCTGCGTGAAAACGAAAGTTAAAGCAGCTATAAAATGCGGGCGAGGAGTGGACGAGAGAGAGAGAGAGGGCAGAGAAGGAGGAGATTCAGAAGCATCTAATATCAGTGTCCAGACAGAAAGTGTGTGACTCTCATCCTCTGAACACAATGGCTCGATCTGCCTTTCTCAGTCTGTGTATGGGTGTATGGATCACTGCTATCATCATCAGCATCAACATGGATGGTTAGTTTTATTATAGATTATTCTGTATATGACTCAAGCATGTATGTATGTATGTATGTGTGTGTGTGTGTGTGTGTGTGTGTGTGTGTGTGTGTGTGTGTGTGTGTGTGTGTGTGTGTGTGTGTGTGTGTGTGTGTGTGTGTGTGTGTGTGTGTGTGTGTGTGTGTGTGTGTGTGTGTGTGTGTGTGTTTTCACTGTATTGCAAACTTGGACTGTAATGTCACACCTTTGGAAGAGAAATCAAATTCTAGATCCAGAATTTTAATCAGCATCCGGAACATTGATGTTAATTTATTCAGACAAATCTTCGTTTCTTTGTGTCATTTAGTTTCTCTTGGAGATCAAGCATTGGACTGCTGTTTGAAGTTCAGCTCTCATCCCATCCCAAAACGCATAATCGCCTGTTACCGTGAACAGCGCAAAGGCGAAGGCTGCCTCATCAGTGCTGTTGTGTGAGTATCAAAGTGACGTCGACCTTTAAAGGTTTTCTCAATGATTCTTTAGTCAGTTCGCCTGTGACGCAACAAAGCTATAAGTAAGTAGTTCAGACAGTTAAGACATGGACATGGCTAAGTTCAGAAAGCGGTGTTTCATCTCATAGGCGCCTAATACGAGCACCTTATTGTGACAACGATAAAGGAGGTGCTGTGTATTTGTATTGTAAGATGTTCCTGCACTTTATAAAAGGATTTTTATTTGTACTTTCAGATTCCGAACTCGAAAAGGTCGTGATCTTTGCGCTCCCCCTGATGCGCAATGGGTTAGAGAGCTGATGGATATGGTGGACGCGAGGCCAATGAAGAAATACAAGGTATATACACGTTCATATGAAATGATATCGGTATATAAGTTTGTAGCCTATCTAGATCATAGTCATGAATCATTATTATTTTTTATTGGGTGTTTGTGTAGGTAGTTAAAGCTTCAAAAGCTTTCCATAACGCACATCATCAGCGTCACTTGTTAGTTTGTTTGGATCAATGTTGAACTGAAGTCTTGGGTTTAATTTGTGTAACTTTATACCCTAAAGAACAAACGATATTTTCAGCTGATTTTTCTTTACTTTCTCTGTTTTGGTATTGCAGGAGACCATCTGTCTAGGAATGAATGCCTAGGTTCCCACATGGGCTGGAAGATGCTGGTAGCTAAACAGTTAAACTGCCTAGTAGTCCTACACCGTTTCCTGGGACTGCATCTTTTACAATGAACTTTTTTTCTCTACGTTATAATGCATCTGGATCTTTTATATTGCATTATGTTGTTGTTGTTGTTTTTTTCTATAAACTTTTTAAAAATACTTTGAAGTTCTATTAAACTGTGTCAACGTTCAAATCTTCTCTTTTTTTTTTCAAACCAAAAATAACGAGCCTATGATGTTGCTTTAAGTGAAGGTCAATCAAACGATTAATAACAAGATTAGGGCATTTCTCACCTCTCTGTCGTTCACAATAGCTTATTGCAAACCAAATGAAATAAAGTAAGAAGCATAAGTAAATTTTATGTTTTTATTCTTTGCTTGCTCATTAGGGATAAACTGATTTTTATGTAATGCTGCTTTTGTGACCATGAAAGTCCTTATTTCCTTATTAAGTTTTATTTATATATAAATAATAGTGATCTTTTTATCATTTAATTAACATATTTGTATATTGTATATTCATGCAAAACAATTAATTGGATATTCACAAAATAAACGTTATTTAAGTTTCATTGTTTGCATAAATGTCTGTTTATTTTGAAAGATGTGTAGGTTATATTAACTGCTCTTGAAAACACTATTAGTATATTATAGAATGATATATTAATTTATATTTGAATTAATATACAATATAATTAAGTGAGTAGAGCTGCAGAGGTTGAAACGCACACATCATCCTGGACACCAGGTGGCGCTGACGCAAAAAACGCACGCTGTTTGTCTCACTGCTGCTAATATTTCCAATGAAGAAGATAAATCTCTAAGTAAACAATGCTAAAGACACGTCCTGGACTCTTTAATTTTCTCTCTCAGACGTTGATCCTTTTTGCGTTGCTTTTAAAAAATGATGCTCGATGTGATCTTGGTAAGCTATTTTTATGTATTAATAATAATAAATTATTATTACTATTTTTAAGGTCGGATTAGTGAATTATATTACTGAAGGTGGTGACAATGTGTCTCGTTGCTTAGCAACGGTAAAAGCTTTGGGTTGTGTTTCATTTGGTCCTACTTTCTCTATTTAAGTGCACTACACAAGCATGAAATCTAAAGACTATACAGTGCATCATGTGTCTGAAATAATAATCAGTTTATACATTTAACACCAAGCTAGCAAACATTAGCACCTGCAGGACAGTTTATTAATTCAGTTTGTTGTTTCTGTTACAGCTTCAGGAAAGCTGCTAACAAACTCGCATGTAATACAGTACGTTGCTTTTCTTGTCGTTTTCAGTGTTTCTACCTTCAGTCCTTGTTGCATCTGGTCCAAGAGCTTCTGCCTTTCTGGTTGGAAACGTGACTAACGTGTCTCTGACCATCAGAAGCGTGTCACCCTCTAATGATACCGGTATGATTCATAATACACACATTTCTCTTTATTATAAACTATAGATGAAACTCCAGAGACATTGCTCTTTCTGTCTGATAGGACGCCTCCCTATGGCCTCCTGCGTGCCGTCCAATCTCAGTCAATGGACTGTATCAGAAGAGCCGAATGGAATGGTGTGTATTTGTTTATAAAGCTCCTTAAATGATTTAGAACATAGGTCACTAACAGGCGGACCGTGGCCCGGTTCTGGACCCACAAGCTATCCAATCCGACAAAAAAAAAAAAAAAATTGAACAAACACATCCACGCTAATCTGAAGACAGCTTTCCTTGAGACAGCTTTCCCAGGTCTGAGGGAAGTAGCCCTATACATCCTGACCATGTTTGGCTCTACATACAACTGCGAGGCAGATTTCTCTACAATGAACATAATCCAAACTAAATATGGTTCCAGACTCACTAATGAGCACCTCCACATGTGTATGAGAATGGCCCTGACTCCATTCAAGCCCAGGTTTAACATCCTGCCAAGCCAAGCTAGAGCTCAGTTCTCTCACTGAGATATAAAAGGGAAAGTTAAGCACTTTATTTAAACATACACAATTTTCACATTTTATTCATTTTCTCTTATTTTGAAATGAAGCCCTACTTTTATTTATTTAATGGGAGAACATTATACATATCTATAATCATACATATGTTCAGTTCTATGTTACGTGACAATAAATATTGTCAAAAGGTTTTTGAATTGTACTGAATTTATTTGATTTTACAGTCAGGTATTGATTGCTTGCAAATGTTGATACAACTACTAGGCTACTTACATATATATCACATTAACTATATTATGATCTTCCGGACCTTTGCTTCAAGAAATTTTCTCTTACTGGACCTCTTTAAATTTTAGTTGAATATCTCTGATTTAGAAGCTACACTAGGTTAGGATATGACTTCCAAATGAGCTGCTTTTTTGTACAGAACAAATGATCCAGTACAAAATCTGAAATATTTTTTAACTTTTTTCAAATAGTTCTTTGTTGTCATCATAATTAAATAATACATTGTTATAAAGATCAGCAGGTTATGCAAGTGCATCCTTATTAGAAGAAAGATAAAATTCTGTCATAAAAATGCATCATTAAGTGAATGTGGTAGCCTAGTGGTTAAGGTGTTGGGCTACTAATCAGAAGGTTGTGAGTTGCTCAGTTGTATAAAAATAAAATAATATAAGTTGCTCTGGATTAGTGCTGTAAATGTAATATAATGGCATAAATGTAAATTTAATGGTGACCATAAAAGCTTAAATCCCCATAAGTTTTCCTGCCATTTTCTCCCCAATTTAATTGTTGTCATATGAGTGCTGTCCTGCTCAAGCAATGCTGAATTTTTGCAGAAGAGAAAGTAATTAAAAAAAAGACAGTGTTTAGAGAATCTAAAAAACTGATAGAATAATTCATAAAAATCTTAACATGCAGGAGACCTAAAAATAAACAACCTTAGAGGAATATGGTATAGGAATATGATGTAAGGGTGTACTAATTTTTGCACTCGGTTTGAATTATTAAGATAGTAAAAAACGGCAAATTTGAACCTGACTGGTCCAGTGGCTTGTTGGATACAATCACGTAGTGTTGAAAATTACAAATTTCAGTTACTCTGTAGTTGCACCAGGATTAATCTGTAATCACTATTTGTACATACCCAATTTACTGCAGTCGATACAAACATTTTATCCTTACAGACTGTAAACTAATCTCAGTCTTGAATAGCACTGTGTCTCCAATAACCAGTGTCTTGTGTTGTCCTGTAACAGAACAGCCTCCTAGTGCGTGTGACTCTGAACAAGAGTCTACAGCTGTGTTCCAGCGCTAATGACACAGATTGCTGTCTCCAGCCGCTGTGTGTGAAAGAGACCATCATGGTGTGTGTGTGTGTTGGCACCGTTTCCCAGGCCTCTCTCATTGTTCAGGTTCAGATCTATGCTCAGTTGCTGCCCGCTGGCCCTGTGTTCGGTCAGTGACTTTTTTCTTTTCTGCTTTGCATGATCAAAACTAATGCAGTGTGAATTGTTACTGAAATAAATACTGAGTACTTACTCTTCTGATTATTTTAGAGAATAAAACTGTGATTCCTAATCAAGTGTTCCAGCCTCTCGGTCAATGTCCATGTGACCTGACGGCAAAAGTGTGTGATGTGCGATGCTGCTGTGACCAGGTACATGATATTAACACAACATACATTTTTAAAAGAAATTAGGTACATGATCATTTTAACACAATAATACATGAGAGTTGACTCTCTGTGACTGGAGTTGGCCATGTATCGGTTGGTTAGAAATATGGAAACATTCAAAAATAATATTTAAAATATATTAAATCTGGTGCATTTTTGAATGATCCCTAAGTTTATAATAGAAAATCGGAGTGACTGGTGGAACCTTTGAGAACCATTCAGTCACCTCTTGGCATGTAAACAGTTTACATTCATTATTAAATTTGAGTTAATTCATTTTTGCTGTACATGACAAAGTAATAAACTGGACTTTTAATAAGTCATGCGGCTTGTACAAAAATAATTATATTTAATTTATTTTTGAATGCACTTTTAAAAACTATAAGATATAAGATAGGGATTTAGTATTTATGGTAGTGTGTTCAAGATTGTTTCAAAAACTGCATTTTCTTGATCTTTTTTAACTCATGTTTGCATTTTAATAATCCGTCATTTATTCTATTAGAACTGTGATTTAAAAAAATGAATTTAATTATGCTCAATTATGTAAGAAAGCCAAAATCATGGAGCAAATAGGATTAATTATGCATCCATGTGTTTACTTTTTTTAAGTAACAATAACAAATATACTGATTAGTCTTTCATCTGTGAGCATAATGTGTCCATGTCCATCTTTATTTAATTCCTGCAGGACTGTTCCCCAGAGCTGTTGTGGCTTTTTGCAGGTCAGTGTCTCCCTGGACCATTTGGAGGAATGATCTCTCCTGTTCCTGACTACGTCTGCTCCGCTCAGTCGGCTATCAATGCTCCTGACTGGTTCCCTTTTCTCTGCGTCACCTCTCCTTTGGAGAACAACCCGTTCCTTGGGCTTTTCTATGATGGCAGTACTGTGTAGGTGATCTTTTTTTTTAAACCTCTGTTTGTATTTAACCTGCTGGCAGGTCCTCTGAAAATCATGATGATCCAAAATGCAGCTGCATGACTAAGATTTCCCACACCACCCCACTGCTGGACTGCTCCACTGATGTCCGGTAGCTGCACGCATCAGATTCAAAACACTGATTGCCTACGAAGCCAAAAAATGGACCAGCTTCCTCTGACCTCAAAGCTCTTATCGCTCCTCTCACTGTACCTTGCTTTCTTAAAGCTACCAGCACTGCTCGACTGGTCCCACCATCTCTCAGCGTAAGATCTAGGTATACATAAAGACATTTCTCTGTTCTGGCAATGAGGTGGTGGAATAAAATTCCTCTAATTGTCCGAACAAAGGGGGCACGGTGGCTTAGTGGTTAGCACGTTCGCCTCACACCTCCAGGGTTGGGGGTTCGATACCCGCCTCCGCCTTGTTTGTGTGGAGTTTGCATGTTCTCCCTGTGCCTCAGGGGTTTCCTCCGGGTACTCCAGGTTTCCTCCCCCGGTCCAAAGACATGCATGGTAGGTTGATTGGCATCACTGGAAAATTGCCCGTAATGTGTGTGAGTGAATGAGAGTGTGTGTGTGCCCTGTGATGGGTTGGCACTCCGTCCAGGGTGTATCCTGCCTCGATGCCCGATGACGCCTGAGAGGCACAGGCGCCCCATGACCCGAGAAGTTCGGATAAGCGGTAGAAAATGAATGAATAATTGTTCGAACAGCTTAGTCACTTGTTATCTTCAAACAACGGGCGATGACCTACTTCTTCCTGAAACACTACAACTAGCACTTATTTGTCCCTGTTTGTTTTACGTATTGTTTGAAACAAAAGTGCTATACTTTTCTTCTAACAGAGATTTTAGGCTGTGACCTATTGACCCACTGTTGATGTATTCATTGATGGAGCCTTCAAAGCATTTTGTACATTGCTCTGGATAAGGGTGTCTGCCAAATGCTGTAAATGTAATTAGTTTGTAATATTTATTTCTGATTGCATGCATCTGAACTCTTCTCAAGCACTCCGAAGCCTGCTCCATCTTTCCAGGCTCAGCCAATAGCAGCACCTGTACCCCCTACAACCTACCGCCAGGGGGCGCCCATCTTCACTAAAGACAACCAGTACTTCACCATTCCACAGGTAATCTAAACAGAATCATGTTCATCTGTACATGCCATCTGGCACTATTTAGTAAGCCTCATGTTCAGGATACATGTGTAGGTGTCCATGCTGGGGCAATGCCTGGAGAAGGCTCCAGTAGCGTTCCTGCAGAACTTTGAGGCGGTGTGTGTGAAAAGTCTGCAGTCATGCCCTGCTGCACCAGCTGAGCTCAGCCTGGCTGTGAACGATGGGCAGGGAGGTGAGATTCTCATTGTTTGATATCATTTTTATCTGTTCCATTAATTAGCACAAATAACCGAGGTAATAGATAGTGGACAATTCTAGAAAACCAATTGTCTTGTGGGTAGGAATTGAAGGAAAAAATGGCCGACCATCATCCTGAAGTCTCAAAAACTTCATTGTGATGCATATATTAAGCTTTGATTGTGTTCTTGTGTGTAGGATTTGTCACAGTGGCTGTTGTGGATGAAGTGATCACAGATTTCAGCCCTTTTTTATCAAATGCTGCTAATCCAGGTCAGTTATTTTAATCGTCCTTCTTTATCACTCCTCCACTCTGTCCTTTCTTTTTTTTTCTCATATTTGTATTAACTCTAATTCTCCTCTGTTTCTCTTTGGCAGCTAAGCCACTATGTATGAATGTGGTTCTGTCTTTAAGTTATACATTTCAGTGGAAGGGGAACAGCATTACAGCCATCAGTGTAACGCGCCGCGTAGGAAACTTCCTGCTCAGTCCTGGAGGTGAGTGTGTAGTTTAATGTACGTGTTGAGCTATATTTATGTTTCCAATATTTTTCACGCTTTCTACTGAACGCCTGTATTTTTTTCTTTCTTTCTCCATTTTAACCACAGCCACAACCATATGGGTCACAAAATAATTGTGTTCTGTCCTACAGGATACCTTCAGGTTAACGCTTATCCTAATATTCTTCTGTTGCAGTAAATACATTTTAAAAATGATTCGATTATCTCTATCATGGTGTGGTTGAAAAGCTGATTCAAAAGCTTCTCAGAGGATATAAATAAGGTTGGAGGTAGTTCTAAGAGTTCTAAGAGAATGTTTGTCATGTTTATAAGAGTATACGTACTGTGTATTGGAACTGATTATTTTTCCCTTGCTGTCAATAACATTACATACACTACAGTATTTGACCATCTCTCTTAATTGTGTTTTAAAAAATAGTAATAATCATTTAAATATAGATGTGCTTTACATTTTGTCCTAATGGTTGTGCAAACTTTCTCAGCCAACAGATGTTTTCTTTAACCTCAGTGTTATGTGATATCAAGATTGTAACAACGACTCCCAATTAGTTAAGATCCAGCTTGTACACCTTGTATACAGCCACTTGTTTACTTTTTTAACTTACTTAGCACCGTGTAATTAACACTCTTTTTTTTTCTCAGCGACTCTGACGACCCGATATTCTGCAGTGTTTGTGAATGGAAACATCACAGCTCAGCCTAACTCTGGCAACCCAGGTCAAACTGCATCTCAGCTCTTTAAAAGTTTTAAGAGGAACTTGTAAGAAATAGGTCTTACTTTTAATTTATTTTTCAGGTTATCAGGTGGGAAGGCCGGTGATCGGTGGAGTTTTAGATAACGCTACAGGAACTTTAGTGAGAGCTCCAGTCAGCCTCTGGCAAGGAGGTAACATTGCAATGGTTAAATAAAACCATTCATGAGAAGACTTGTAGTATCTATAGTATCTGCAACTCTTTATAACAACACAAGGATGTTCAATAAAATAATATGCACTAAAAGAACTAAACTGTTGGACAATGTTTCAGTTATGAGCTGTTTTTATATTTCTGTCTCTGTGTTTAACCACATGGTTAAACACGGAGACACGGTTGTGTATTTTGTATGTCGTGCTATCGCTAGACATCTATCGTAGCATGGTTCTCTAAATCTTTGTAGTAAAAAATGTTCTACCATCCAGAACGTTATGTCTTTTCATGTTGTGGTTCAGAAGGTGGTTGCTTCAAATGTATCATTGTTTTTCGCAAGTAAAAATGAAGTATATATTCTTTTTTTTGTTGTTGTTGATGCTACTTGCTCAATTGTGCTGCTGTGGATGTGTTATGAAGTTAATATCCCAGACGTGTAATCTGCCTGTCCCAGGCATCCATGCTACTCATACGTCCTCCATTCTCTTCTGTCTTATATGCAGTAAGAGATGGGCTGTGCTCCTCTGCTGACAAGAGACCAGCTCTCTATGGAATAAACTCAACATCTGGGTGTCTGATGGCTATCAGTTTGCTTAATCTCAGGAGCTGCACCCAGCTCAGGTGAGCACTATAATCCTCATACTGTGCTTCAAAGAATAGTCTGGGAGGCTGAATCCTGCACAGCTCTCTGGTAAATATAGTTGATCAGCTGTAAGACTGTAAAGAGTAACTAAGGTCAGTTTCACCCAATATAGACTTTTCACATGGCTTTGTTAAATTTAGTTCGGACAGCGTAACTTTCTGTGAATGTGATCAAGGTGTCAGTGTGTAGTCGAACACTATACCGTTATGGGGCAACCATCTTGGAATAACAGACACACTCATCCTTAGTCCCCAACTTTCAAAACATCAGCAAAACTGAAGGGAATCCTAGAATCCAAACATGCCTTGAATACATTTGATAAAAACTGGAAACATTTTTCCCCCTTGAATTATAACTTTTGCCACACTTTGCTTTGTAGCTTGACCCCTTTTCTTATTTCAGAGAAACCATCTTCTCTACTTTGGCTGCTTTAGTTCCTGCTACGTGGATTTCCAGAACAGGAAATCCAGATTTTTCTTCACTAACCAACTGGAGCCCTGTCACTAGTGAGTAACTGAACAACGTGATGATTGGTACAATTTACTATGAGAAGTTGATCTACGGGCTTTGCAAACTATCTAGAATTCTAATCAGTTGTGCTTAAAACTTATGTACTGTGAGCTGTACATTAATTAAAATGTGAATTAATAAGTAAACACCAATAGTAGATGTTGAAATCTGGCTTGTGGCTTGTATTTACATGCTGGAAAAAGGTTGACTCTTGTATCTCATGACACATGACTTCTCTATTCAGTCCCTCTAAGATTCAGCAATTTTGTGATTTTCAGAGCAGAGCTGAAAAAAAAAAAAGATTTTGCAGGTTTTCTGCAAAAAAAAAAAAAATGCAGAATGCATGCACTTTTGTCTGCATCAATCACAAATACACTGCAAAAAATGCAGAGAGACTGCCTGTTGCATGTTTTAGTTCTAACACAATGAAATATTTTTTCTAACAACATTTTGATGTAAAATGTCTTCAATAAAATCTTTTATTTTCTTTAAGCTGTAGTACAAAGCTTTAATCAGACAACGGTGGACCTCAAGGGTGTGTGCTCCAGCGTTCCAGCTCACCTACACATTCACATCAGAAGCGTTGTTATGGAAACCATAAATGGAGTACCACAAAAAATGATCCAGGCTGTGGAATTAAAGTAGGTCAATACTTTAATCATCGGTTTACTGATATGTTTAAGAATCAATCTGATTTCTTTATCTGTTAGCTTTAAAGCGTCTACATGGAGATTACAGTGTGATGCTGCTCAGGGAACCATCTGCATGAACCCAGAGCTGACACAGACTTTCCCTGTGACCTCGTCTGTGACCTTTACCGAAGCTCCCAGTAGCACCCAATCCCCCAAGTCCAGGTGAGTCAAAAACATTCATAGGGTATAAGAATGCACTGAACTCCCCAATCTTTTAGGGAGCATCTTCAGTTTCATTTAAACAGGCTAAAAATATTACTCACTGAATCCATTACAGAAACTTTGGAGCACTCCAGTAAGGTATAGAAGTGTAACAAATTTGATCACTTTTTTACAGTGACAAAATATGGGATTGTAGGGAATTCGGTGAGGCGATTTGGTGTATTTCGATATCTGCCGACTGAAGTGTGTAGGTTCTGAGATGTAACTGATTATCCTGGAGCTGGTTGCTCTTCACTGGCTTTGGATTACCTCTCTTCCTTTATCCGTCTAAGCCTTTTTGTGCAGCTGCTGCAGAGTATTTCTCGCTTACCGTATTAGACTTTGTTTGCTTGAAACCTGATCATTGTAATTACTTCAGCACACCCTGCTGAGTCAGACTTCCTTTTTTCTGATATTCCAAACCTAATTCAGACACCTTAAATTCTCCAAAACTCTCTTACATAATCACACACATATTATTGAATAATTTTTTTTTAATAAAACATTTTTTTGTAAAATGATGCTATTAAATTCCTAATGATCCCAGAGTTTGTTTCTTTCTAACATATATAAATAACTTTCATATATAACTGTATAATAATGATATAAGCAGAATAAAGAAAATCAATGCCATGGTTATTTTAGTTCTTGCATAACATCTGAAATTCATTTTAAGACTTAGTTCCTCAGTTTTAACTATTGAGCATTCATTATAATATATATTTTAGGGGTCATAGAAGCTTAGCGGTTAGCACATTGGACTCACCTCTAACCTGCGTTAGTGTGTATGTGGAGTTTGCATGTTCTGTCACATTATGATAATAATCTTCTGTTATTTCTCCATTACAGGTTTCGTATTAACTTCACAGAGTTTGATTGTGAGAGGAATGATGTGTGCTGGCCTGAGCTTGCGTTCCCTCTCACACCTTATTACACTGGTGAGAGTTCACATGGCATACTTTGCTAGATCTGTCATTTTCTATTTCATTTTTTGGTGTTTTAATATAAAAAGTATAACTATTATGTTTTTAATAAATGTTATCGTGTGTGTTTTTGCTGGCAGGTGAGCCATACTCTCAGGCTCTGGCTAAAGGTCTCATCCTTGTCTTCTTCTTTATCGTCGTCTCTCTATTAGGAACACCGTGGAGACAAATTAGACAGGCGTGGAGCAATAGCTTACTCTAGAGAGTGCGTATGCGTGTGTGGTATCCTAGTGGTTAAGGTATTGGACTACTGATCAGAAGGTCATGAGTTTGAATCCCACGTCCACCAAGCTACCACTGCTGGGCCCCTTAACCCTCAATTTCTCAGTTGTATAAATTATTACAAAAATGTATAAGGGTGTAAGGGTGTCTGCTAAATGCTCTAAATGTAAATATGTGCACGTTTGCGTTCGCGTGCATGGGTGGGTCGGAGCATGCACATGAGAGATCACTGCAAGTTAGCTAATGGAGGGAAAGACAAGATTTATTAAGCAACAGATTCAGTGTTGAGTCATACTGGAGTCACAAGTCTATTTCTCAGAAAAGTCATTTTCTATTTTTAATGAACTGTACTGTATTAACTAACTTAGATTTTTCTGTAAGATTACATGTTTATTATTAATTTATTGTACCATGTTTTGTACAGAGTTTAATGTGGAATATATTTGTATCGATTTTTTTTGTGCTTGTCCTGTTTCTAAATTAAACTGAAACTTATTTTTCTTTTAATCATTCTGAACCTCATTGATTAGACAAGGCATATTTAGTATCTGATGTTTGCTTTTTCTGTAATGAACTGCAATGCCACGCGATGTCTTTTCCCACCTACTGCCCTAGTGTTCCCGGTATAGGCTACTGGATCTGGACGAAGTGGTACAGAAAGTTACTGAAGTACTGTATGTTAACCCAGAATACTTTCCATGTCTTTACATTCTTGTTACAAACATTGTGAAAGTTTCATCTTTTAAATATGTAATGAAAAATATTTAAAAATATATAATATAAAAAAGGTCAAATTCAGAACTCTTAGGAATTACAACTGTTATGTAATGCTCTCAAAATGTTGGTGATCAGTTACAGTGTAAAAAGATAAAGTTAAAGATATTTCTATTGTTTGTTGGTTGATGTAACATCAAAAGTACAATAGTATTATTCAAACACTGGAGTTTACGTAGCTTGACTATATTGGGTTTGCATTGCTTTGCATCTCTGGGGTAGGTGGTTTGATTCCTCCCTCTGCCCCGTGCTTACAGAGTGTGTATTATCTCTGTGCTTCAGTGCTTTACTCTGTTTACTCAAGTTTCCTAGACATGCAGGTTAGTAGCATTAAGTTGTTTTGTAGTGTGTAAGTGTGTGCGATTGTTCCCTGGGATCGGTTGGCACATTGTTCAGGATGTCACCCGCCTTGTGCCCTGTGTCCTGTAGCATATCTTCCAGGCTCACCGTCATCCTGGATTAAAAAAAAAAAAAGAAGAAGATGAAATGTTTTCATGCCAACTTAATATTTTTTTATTTTTTTATTTTTGTATATTCTAATGCAATATATGTCTCTTAAATATACTCTCTGCTTACACATACAATTTCTTTTTTAGTGTACGTATTTTACTAAGCATTCTGTAATATATAATATCGAGTCAATATCGTGATAAATTCACGTTACACCGCGGCCGCTTCTCAGCTCTGGTGCTGACGAGAGGGAAGAGGAAACGTCTCACTGCGCGTGCGGCTGTGCGTGACCGTGTGTGTGTGTGCGTGTGTGTGTGTGCGTGCGTGTGTGTGTGTTAATATGCGTGCGCGTGAGTGTTAATGCGTGGCACCATCGCGCAGTCCCGTTCATTTCGGCCCGTTTTGGAGAGATGAGCGGCAGGGTTGGAGATCTGAGCGCTAAACAGGCCGAGGCTTTAGCTCTGGTGAGTATTTCAGTCTTGCTTCCTGACTTCCATCAGTGTTTTTACCCGGAAACGTGGAGCTCACATCTCTGTACCATAGAGCAGCTGGACATTTGTCGCATTGATATTGATAGAATAATATTCAGCCAACAAATTCATATCACCAAAGCAACAAATCAGTAATTGCGCGCAGTTATTAGAGACGATAATTTCAGTAAGAAAGAAAGGTGGAAGTGAACCGGATCCGATGTGTTTGTTATGTATCTATCACATATATATCCGCTCTGTTTTGATGTATATTGTTATAATGTCTACTTTTCTCTGTAGTCTGTAGCAACTTACACAAGAGATCTCATACCATCCGGGTTGCCAGATTGAACGCTTTTAAAGACAATTAAAAAAAAATGACAGCAACGTTGCACTCTTTTATAAGGTTTTCTGTTTGTTCCTCTTGTATAACTCTGAAGAAACCTATTGCAGATCCCAGTTCAGGAAATAAACTGCTTTAGAAAAAGGTTATGTGTTTAATATGACAAAAATATCATAAGAATATGATGAATAATAGTGGCACTTGTGAGTTAAAGAGTTGAATTTAAATTTATTTCAGGGAGGTTTTTGTTTGTGTCTACAAAAATAAAAGATTTGACACTGAAATTCTGACAGAATATGTTATACCTTAAAAAATTAAATGACATATAATAAGATGCAACTTAATTTCTTATGATACTGTTATTAGCTTGTCATTACCCAGGAGTATCAAATTATTAAAAATCATATTAATAATACAAATAATTATATGTAAAACCAAAATTTGACAGCGGTGAGAGTCTATTCAATTAACATCTTGAATTATTATTATTATTATTATTATTAAATCTGCCAAGTTCTTCTTTTGATGATAATGACGATGATGACGATGATGATTATTTATAAGGACCACTAAGGATATAGAGTAATTAAAAATATATGTAATACATTTAAATGAGAGTAATTAAGCTGACAGCTGTACAGACAGTATGGAAACACTGTAATTCCAAACAATTTACTTGTTTGTCTTCTCTTTTTAATTGGGACAGTTTCGGGAGAGGGTCCAAGATGTCCTGCCTCAGTGTACGTCTCAGAGTGACCACTTCTTACTGCGCTGGCTTCGAGGTAAGAACAACATGAATCTGTCGATAAATGACACAGTGCCATTGGATGAGAGATTCCTTTTCCAACCTGTTTCCACAGTGATATTACAAATCACAGGTTTGGTTTCATAATAGAAATCAATCCTCTTTCTCACACATTCGCTCATACAGTTGAAGCTAAAAGCAAGTGAAAGGGATCTATTGTTCAGTCCTGACACAACAGCGGGCACAATGAGCTAGATTTATCTCAGCTGTAATCCGATTAGAGCTCTACAGCATGTCTGTACAGTCTGCTATGACTGACCAACTATCCTGTATGGTTGTCAGTACAGTATTAATTGCGCAGTAGCAGAATCAGAAAACGACAGGAATTTCGGGGTCAAAGGCTTCCAACATGGCTGAAAAGCTAGACATACTTTAGAATATGATATAGTATTATATGTTCTTGTTTAAGTGGTGTCAAAGCAACTATTAGAGCTGTGTTTATTGATGACTCAGCATTGTGATAAAGAATCTCTGTGTTCAGAGTCACTGGCCTCGAAAGACACTGATTATCTGGCATAGTTCAGCACTAGCAGAGTGCAATGGATCAGCAAGTGATAAGTTAACATTATCATTGCTCGTTTATTGTTATTATACACAATGTACCTTTTACACTGGGTGTGTGCTGTTACATTTATGAGATAATGTTTGTGTAAAAATGTTAAAGTTATTTGTCTTATAATGGTTGAAGTGTGGATCGTCACTTCGCCTGTTCTCTCTTGGGCTCTCTGTATATTATGGGTGCTTAAATATATGCTTATTCTTAAGAGCTGAAACGCTCAAATTTGATTGGTCAGGAGGTATTAATTATTTCATTATCTATAACAGCAGCTCAGATTGTAGTGTAAACTAAATTGTTTCTATAGTAACAGCACATTCACACAGAATTTACAGTGGATGCTCCATGTAATCTAAACTTAGTAATAAACACTTTTTTTAAACAAATAAAGTGTATAATTATTAATATAATGATTTAAATAAGGAGCAGTTTAGTTAGCATTATTAGCAGGAGTCTCCAGTGTCAGTGCTTTGTAACAGATATAAAGCTGTAGCTTCAGAACTAGTCTTAGCCCTTGGAAAAGACTTAGTAACAACAAGCTCAATTTGAATATAACTGTTTATAGCTGTTATATTAATTATATGTTGTTTGTCGATATTACAATGTTAAATATTGTATAATATAAATTTTAAAAAAGTATGACTTGGCATGTATTTTTGAATTAAAAAGGCTGTAATATTTATTTAGAAGATAAATAAAAGGAAAATAATCAACATCGGATTGATTAACTCCAGCCAGGCTTGGCATGTCTTAGATTTCTTTATAACCTCTTGCTTTCTGAATATTCTCTACACAGCACATGATATTGCCTGCACTTCTGCTTTTCTGCACATGCAGTACAGTCATGCAATTTCCTGCTGAAGTGATGAT
Source organism: Tachysurus fulvidraco (assembly GCF_022655615.1). Taxonomy (NCBI): domain Eukaryota; kingdom Metazoa; phylum Chordata; class Actinopteri; order Siluriformes; family Bagridae; genus Tachysurus; species Tachysurus fulvidraco. The sequence continues at coordinate 4,643,567 of NC_062526.1, forward strand.
GGGTGGCATTAACCATGTTCAGCACCATAACAGAGTGTCTTCACTGCTGTGATTATATCTGATTAATGGATCAGAGCTGATTCACAAGTTGCTTTTTTAAAGATAATATTGATGCATGGAAATTTTAAGATATTCCTGGTGGTTGAAAAGCAAGTTTGTCAAATTAAAATTTTATTTGCCACATAAACAATCGTGCCCAGTACGACATGCAGTGGCATGCCTTTTATGATTGTATAAAACATTGAGATTTTAACTTAAGTGAGTAAAAGTAAAATAAGATACAGTACAAAAGGAATAATAAGGAAATAAAGTGGGAGGCTGTACAAGGTAAAATAAATAGACAAAATTTGATTTATTAAATTGATTGATTTGACAAAATCACGTTTATTAACACCCCGCTCTCGCTATTACCACCTTCACACATGACTGGCGATGCTTTAGGAGGGCTGCCTCAGCACTTAATGGAGGATAAAATAAAACAGTGTATAGGAATGGTGCTGACCTCCAGGGGTGTATGCTATAAGTTGTAGAGCAAGTGTTGCTTTTGGCATTTGCAACAGTTAAGGCTTACTTCTCTGATTCACTGCTGATTTGTCTTCATATATAATATTATAAAAGATCTGCATTTAAAGCACATCATCACTCATAAAATGGACTTTCACACTCTTGCCCTGAGGAGTGACGAGTCTGAGATGTGGCAGGTGTCAGATCCGCTGCTGTCAGCTGTAATGTATAATCCCCTTTATGAGTATTAAACACTTTAGAGTGTGTGTGACCGGAAGACAGTCAGGTGCATGCGAGTGTCACACAACGGCGTTAATCTGCTCGGCTACTGTCTGAAGCAATTGTTTTTAAGACAATTTTTTATAGAGTTTTTAATGATTAGGAAAGTGGTAGCTGTGTGCAGACATTCAGTTACTGATCAGAAGGTCATGATTTCAAATCCTATCACTGCCATGCTGTCCATGCTGGAATCCTTATACAGTACCAGGCTCATAACCCTAAACTGTACAGAAATCAGTTATGTGAATGAGATAAATGCAAGTGGCTCTGCATAAAGGGTGTCTGCCAAATGCTGTAAATGTGCAAGGGTCAGATGTTACGTTTACTATTATATTTTATAGGCCAGTGACATATATAAAGAAATAAAATAAGTGTAGACTGATTCCACCCCGGTGCAACAGTGAACATTACAGAAGGTCATTTGTGCCCACTGCAGTAAGACTGAATAATGCATCCCTCATGTGCAGAGGCATTCTGTAGTTTTTTAGTGAACTAGATAGCCAAACTCATTCCATTACAACCTGCAGGACAATTCATACATAATTTGCATCTCTTTATACAGTATGTATATAATATATACCAATTTCCCAGTGGGGATTAATAAAGTACTTTAAAGTATCAATCAATCAATCGCTCAATCAATCGATCAGTCAGTCAGTCAGTCAGTCAGTCAGTCAGTCAGTCAGTCAGTCTGTCTGTCTGTCTGTCTGTCTGTCTGTCTGTCTGTCTGTCTGTCTGTCTGTCTGTCTGTCTGTCTGTCTGTCTGTCTGTCTGTCTGTCTGTCTGTCTGTCTGTCTATCTATCTATCTATCTATCTATCTATCTATCTATCTATCTATCTATCTATCTATCTATCTATCTATCTATCTATCTATCTATCTATCTATCTATCTATCTATCTGTCTGTGTGTTTCTCTGTCTATCTGTTTCTCTGTCTGTCCGTCTGTCTATCTGGCTGTTTCTCTGTCTGTCCGTCTGTCTATCTGTCTGTCTGTCTGTCTGTCTCTCTATCCGTCAGAGACAGTATAAAGCTTTCAAAAATGACATTTTTTTACAGCACACTTTTCTGATCAAAGTGATTTAAATATGACGTGTCCTACATCATGATGGGAGTCTTGATGTTAATTAATTAGCCACCTGAGAGAAACGTCTGTATTCGGACTAAGATTATTTTGTACAAGACCACCACTCTTACTCATTCATCTCTATTCATGTGCAAAATTAATGTGTTTAGTAAACTATGTGGACAGTTTTCCATCAAGGGGTTTGCAAACTTTTCATGCTATAATGATAATGAGGACATTAGACAAATTAGGCAAAAATGTGCCCTTGTATTTATATTCTGGAGGCATTAGAGCTCTTTAAAGCCAAGAAGCAAACCTGTTACGGTTTATTAAAATATACATTTATTATTGCTGTATTACTGTTGTCTGGGAGCAGGATATGTGTTGTGTTGTGTTGTGTTGTGTTGTGTTGTGTTGTGGTGTGTTGTGTTGATAATAATACTGTAACTACAGTCTACAGATCCGATTAAAAAATTCAATCAGTATTCACCCTGAAATTAATACTCATTATCCAATTGGTTCATTTCTATTTTAAACAATTATTTTAAAACTATTTTAACGATACAGTCATTTCTGAAATTTACTACAATTTGTTCAATTTGTATGTTACATTTTCATCTTAGATTTTAACAGCACTGTCCTTTGGGTTTTACATTTGATGTCTACTCATCACGTCACAGCATTAACTCCCGTTCTATTGTTGTCTGTTTTTCAGCCAGAAATTTCAACATACAAAAAGCTGAAGCGATGCTACGTAAGGTATGACACTTTGTCCCCTGTTTGAATATAAATCTAGTGTTATAAATTGTTGTCTGTATTAATAGATGGTGTATATACTGGGTATGTATGCTTTCATCGCTATCGCTTTCATTGCTATTGAACGCTGGTGCATTTGCATTCATCACAAACATGCATGGAGAACCATATAAATTATTTAGATGCTATTAAGTGCAGTAAGGCGGTTCCTCTCTTCTGTGTCTCACAACGTTCCCCTGCCACTCATGGGACACGTATGTTGTGAGAATTGAGCGATATCATCATCGGATAAAACACACACACAGGTTACAAATGCAGACTTACGTTCATGGGAATTGCAACACAGTTCTAATTCAACTGAACTCACACTATCTCCCACAGGTAGTCTTGGGATTGGTACCACTTCTGTACACTTCCTGGTTCACTTGAGTACATTCATATTCCCAATCCCAGTTTTTCATGTGAACCGTCCCCCGATTCAGATGAACCTGCCAGCGTGAAAGCTCCATTAAAGTCATTGCTCTATTTGAGATATATTAAAATGGTTCAAACTGGTCCTCTTTATCTAATACGTCAAAGGAAAGCTCATAAAAATTTAGTACAGCCTGATTATTAAAATCATGCTTTATATTTTTATAGCAATGTAAAAGTGGTGATTATTTGGAGTGGTGTTCTGAAGCGTGAGATTACGACCATTACGATCTCTGCTGGAGTCTCTCTCTCTACACCCTGTCAAACGCGACAGCCTGATTATGTTATGTGAACATTTTCTTGTCTTTATCTCTCATTGTCATGGCAGGATTTGGATATTGAACTAGAGTTTTGAAAGATTAAACATAAATTAATCTAACTTCTGTCAATAGATGAGTTAAATCAAATCAAATCAAAATTACCAAAGATCTCAAATGTTTTCGAATTTAGTAGCTCGTTGGATCAAGATGGATTATAACAGTACTATAACAGATTAGTGTTAAAAAAGTGAGTAATAATGACCTCTTTTCCGTAATGATGCAGTGCTTTTTTGTTGTTCTTGGTTAAATATGAATAGTATTCAATCTTAACTGATTAGGATATATATGTCATGCTTAACTTACGCACATTTCCAAGAGCAATCACGGTCGATTCAGCCTCAAAATTAAATCAAGACATTAACTTAGTAGTCATCTTGAGCCATATGAATGTATGAATGGCTTCCTTAATAATCTGCAGTATTTTTATATATAGTATAAGTTTTAAGTTATTATAGGTTCCTGAATGCTTAAATGTATTTACTAGTTTTTTTGCCTTTGGTAGGTTTGAGCCTTAAAAGATAATCTACAAATCAAGTCTCACCAAATAAAACCTGTTGTTATTGCCTCTCTTTACGCTGTATTAGTGTTTCTCACGATTTACTCCACTGCTTTTTTGTCTAAGCACACACTTTTTCCTGAGACAAAAGCAGTATACCGGTTTGTCCAAACTGAGACTTTGTTGGATTTTGCCATGTTAGGGTCATGTTCTGTCATGTCAGGTTTCTTTTGTATACACGAGGATAATTGCTTTAAGAATAACATCTGCTTTATGGTCATAATTACTAGGGCAGGTTTTTGAACCTAGCCTAGGCATTATTTCCACAAATAAGGAGATTGCTTCCACTAATGGATTAATATTATGAATATATTCAATCCAAGTTGGTTTTTTTCCATGAACAATCTATGCAATATACGCAACGGTTAATGTGTTGTAATGTTGAATAGTGAAACGTTTTCACTGAAAATCTATTAACAAGAGTATCGAGCTGCTCTCAGACACCCAGTTTGACTGTCATACCTGTAAACTGTTATTCACAGTTTTACCAAAATTTGGTGTAACTTTTTTCTAAATTTTAATTTGAACAGGTTTCAAGATCGGAAATCGATTACTTGAGAAAAAAAGCGTCTGGGTTAAAAAACAACATACAATTTAGAAAAATCTCTCAGGTCTCAGGTTAGTATTTGGTTATTTGTACTGAAGCATATTATTCAGTAACAACAACAACAACAAATAAAAAAAATAAAAAAATCTGTAATTAAGTGTGAGACTTGTACAGTAAGACTAAACCTGGAGACAGTAGTTTGCACAATTCTTTACACGATAAAAATCAGACCTGCTGCTTTGCGCTCTGGTTTCATCTCAGAAAACATTTGTTTTAATCAGACTTTATTAAGGTAAATAGCAGTAAATGCAGATTTGAAGTTAATGGTCAGGTGAGAATCTGATTCTAGCCTGTTAGGGGTGTGTATTGTCTGTGAATCATTTCAGTATTGTTGTTCAGGTATGTTGAGAAATAAAATGTCAACACATTTGATGTGAGCAGTCGATTTGCTGAGTCACAATTTAAGTCAGTCACGATTCAGCAGCTCCTTGTGACTTTGGGATAAATATACTGTTGATTGTGTAACTCCAGCTGTCTCTTCTCCATCCTTAAACTACTATTGCAAAGGTCACTCACCCTCAAATATCTCAGAAGTTCTTTAAACAGTAAACGATTATGGATAGTACAAGATATTTTATATGCTATTCTTAGAATTTGGTGTAGTCTCAGAAATCTCACAAAATATACATTTATTTACCTTTATTTTCCAGGAAGTCTCATAGGCACCTTTCTACCAGTTCAGAGAAATGGTAAATTACATCTTAATATAAAGCTCCACAGGAGATTGAAGAGAGCTAGATGTTTTTTCTCTGCACCTCAGTTTCAGCAGTTAACTTGAGAGTTATTGGGAAATTAGAGAGTTGGGATGTTATGCTCTGAGATTGTTTGTAGATCACTACTTGGTTCAATAAGTATAGCCAAATAATCATTTCACACTGTTTTCCTCAAATATAGCCAATGAGACAAAAGATGTTTGGTTGTCACAGCATGCACACATTACCAATGGAATGGAATTTGTGCCTGTTTTGTTGTGTTCATGTTCAGTATTGAATGCCTTTGTCATGTTACACACCACACTGGTGGATAATGACTCATATGAAAGTAGACACTCTGAGCTTTAAGAAAACTCATAGCTTTAATAAAATATTTCCCAAAATGGTTATTTTTTTCCACACAAATGTTTCTATCTTCAAAGTAAATGTTGACATCGAACTCATTTCTGCTCTCTGAGGCACCCCAAGTGCTTGTTCATAATCATCTAGAATTTCAAGCCGTTGCCGTCAATTACTAAAATTCAGTGGAAGGTTATCCACAGAGGGAAAAACACACATCAAGCACTGAAAGCCAACAGCATCCTGACTCATTTTATATCAGACTTAAAGCATTATAAAAGTTCATTTGTTTATACTGATTGAAAATGTCAGACGGTCAATTTAATCGGTATTCCGGTAAAAAAAAGTTGTTCTTTTTTAGCAAAACAAAGGCAGATGGTTAACAGATTACAGTAAGTACTTAGCAAGTTTGCAAGAATCGTTTGCCAAGTGTGTTGGTGTATACGCTTATTAACAGCCAACTCTCACATCCTAATATGTTATTAAAGAAAGATGCAGTTGGAGGGTAAACACATTAAGCCTGCAGGGAAAAGACTCACTAGTAGACGGCTAGTAAATATATTGTATGCTTAAAGTCTGTAATTAGAGTCATAAAGAGTTTGGCCATTTCTAATTTAGTTCAGATTTTTTTCCTAATAAAATAAAATCATTTCCATAATTAAAAAATGTTTTTTTCTTAACACTTAATAATTTCTCCCTTTTCTTGTACTTTTTCCTTGGTTGGATATTTAGAGTTCACTTAGACACAAAATTATAAAATAGATAGTGTTTAGTGTGTTTACAGGAGATATTTTTTGTCACATAGTCTTGCATTATTTGTTAGTTACAGCAAAAACAGCAACAAAAAACAACAGCAAAAAAAAAACAAAAAAACATTGGACATGTTGGCTAATCATTTGAGGCTGATATTTTAAACAGATTTGTCTTTTCTCCAATTTGTTCCTTGATATTATTTTTCACTTTTTTAGCATTTGGAGTTCCGGAAACAGTTGAAGGCTGACACCATCACCACTGACTGGAAGCCTCCTGAGGTACGATCTACACGTGGAGCGCATTACTTTGATTTGTTCAGAGCAACAATTTCATTCAAAACTTGTTATATCAAATCAAGGAGGTAATGAAAGCTGTGATTTTACCTGTGGTCTGATCTGATTTTGCTGCTTGATTTTAGGTACTAGAAAAATTTTTCTCTGGTGGAATGTGTGGCTACGACCGAGAGGGAAGCCCCGTTTGGTACGACGTTATCGGGCCGGTGGATCCCAAAGGACTTCTTTTGTCTGCCTCTAAGCAGGACTTCATCAAGACAAAAGTACGAGATTGTGAGATGCTGCAGAAGGAATGTACTTCACAAAGCGAAAGGGTAAGAAGAGTGTAAGCGACATCATGCCTAGTAGACTGAGCAAGTTGTAAGTTTGCAATTAGCCAGGAAATGGACTTAGCAGAGCAGCTAAGTCTTAGACGGAACCTGGAGCTTCTTTCTGGGTTTATATCCAGTGATTAGTTTTTGTGGAAAAGACACATCATCTCCATCTGTGTCTCACTCTTTTTCTCTCTTTCTTTTTATTCAAATAAGTTGGGTAAAAATGTGGAATCCATCACTATGATCTATGACTGTGAAGGTTTAGGCCTGAAGCATCTATGGAAGCCTGCTATAGAGACGTATGGAGAGGTAGGATGACATGTTGTTTTCTGTGTACAATGTGCTCACATGCGTTATCATCCCCCACAGTTCACTTCTAAAAGTGTGTAAATATTTATATGACCTGACCCCGTGTTGAACATGGCTTTTTTTTAGTAGGCTTTTAGAAAACAGACGTCTCTTGAGCAATCAGCAGACTTTTTTCTCTTGTAGGTTTTGACAATGTTTGAAGACAACTATCCTGAAGGATTGAAGAGATTATTAGTAATAAAAGGTAAGGTCTACAGAAGTATATACATAAATTAAGTTAGCATGTACAGGTAATCATTTATAGCATATCACTTTTGAATTCACAAATCTGATTGGTCAAAAGGCGTCGAATATTTTCTGGAAAAGCAGAAATGACAGTAATGATGACTGTAAGGGAAAATACTATAAAAAAATGTTAGTGTTATGAGGAAGTCTATGGTTGGGCTGCAGAGTCAGTAACAGTAAGAGGTTATGTTAAATGGAGTGAAATGGGTATTTGATGAGTTAAAACAAGTTGACTTAACATGTGATGTAATGTCAAGTATATACATTTAATGAGTTGATGTACAAAACTTGAAAATCCAGGAACAACATTAGCATGGACCGAGGCCAAAACAACAAACGAAATCCATTGTTATAGGAAAATTAACGTACATATATACAAAGAAATATAAAGAGACCATAACCAACAAAAATTGTATTTGAACTAACAGTGAACATACACAACATATGGATATTTACAGAAATAAAAAGTATGACTATTTACAAATAGAGGCATCTAAACAACTGAAGGGACAGATAAAGGTTGAGGTAAGGATAATTTAAAAAGAGAAATTTAGCACTAAGCGAATGCAACCACAAAAGGAATCAGAAGAGCTTCAACAGAGTGAAGCTACTGGTACTGGATTGTGTCACTGGTAAATATTGTTGCCCAGTGATGATGTCATTGCGGACAGCAGTAAGCAAGAGTAGGCAACTGAAGTAGATTTGGAAGGCCTGGACTGGAGTCTGGAATGGACTCACCTATACAGACTGAACACAAACACCAAAACATGAATCATACTTAACCTTGTTGGGCTGTAACAGTGTTAACAGCTTGAGGTTGAATATAAGTATAATTAAATACTTTGGCATGGTAGGGTATAAGCAAAAAAAAAACTTCATGGTTGTAATAGACACACAAATCTGCCCTGATTGTTTTCTTTAACAGAACAACCTGTAACGTTTTATTCCTTACTTAGAGTAAGAGATTTGCTCAGGCTTTACTAACGTAATGTTTTTTTGTTTTTTTTTGCTTGTATTTTCAGCCCCCAAACTGTTTCCTGTTGCGTATAATCTGGTAAAGCACTTTCTGAGTGAAGACACTCGCCGCAAGATCTTGGTTCTGGGGTGTAAGATAATCTTTCTTTCATTTTCTATCTATGAAAATCTTCACTTTCCTGTTGTGTTTATAACCTTGACTAAGAATCACTCAAATGTTTACCCATAATACACCCGCATATTTAATGTCTGTGATGTAAACTTTGTCCTTTTGCATTTCTCCAGCAAATTGGCAGGAGGTGTTAAAGAAATACATAGACCCAGAGGAGCTCCCAGCCATCTATGGGGGGAAACTGACCGATCCGGATGGTGACCCACGCTGCAGGACCAGGGTGAGTAAAGGTCAAAAGTCACACACTGTACAGCTCAGCCTAGGTGGCATATGCTTACTAGTAAGCTAGTGCATTGTATAATCAGAATGTCATTGTTCCATGCTAAAGTGTGTTTGCTCCTTGCTATACAAAATGCAGAAGGTGTCATGGAGAATTCACTTGCAGTTTCCTCTTCCATACCTATATTAAACCCAGTTCTGGCCATGATTAGAGTTAAACCCAGTTCTGGCCATAGTGACACATCAACTCTCTGAATCACTAAATTTGAATGGTTTTTTCTTATTTTGTACATCTTACAATGTACACTATGTGGCTAGACGTTTGTGGACACCTGACCATTACACACACACACACACACACACACACACACACACACACACACACACACACACACACACACACACACACACACACACACACACACATGCTTTTTGCACATACAGTTCCAGATTTCCTTATTTTCTTCACAGAACACTTTTCACTAGATGTTGATGTGTGACTTTGGGAATTTGTCCTTATTCAGCTACAAGAGTATTTGTGAGATCATACACTGATATCAGATGAGGTGTTCAGTGGGGTTGAGTCAGGGCTCTGTGCTGGCCTTATGTGTTTTCAACATATGTGGGAAGTACCACATTTGAGTGTGATGCTTTTGGCCATATAGTGTACGCTCACAAAAACAGATTTTTTTTTACCAGACTGTTAAGCTTTTTCCTGGTGTCCGGGCTGAGGATGTGATGTTAGTGGAAAACGGGTTGGAAATTCCACAGCATCGCCATATCTTGATTATTACATGCAGGTCAGCACGGTTTCATTTCTCATCATAAAAAAGTGCAACTGGGCAACTAAAGCATAACATTTGGCAGTGTGCCCTGTGCTATGTTTTCATGACATGGGTCATGTTAAACCAATGTCACAAATACTCATAGTAAAAATCAGATCAATGGATTGAGTCAGAAAATAAATCAAGTCCTTTTGCAAGGGGGCACGGTGGCTTAATGGTTAGCACGTTTGCCTCCAGGGTTTGGGGGTTCGATTCCCACCTCTGCCTTGTGTGTTTGCATGTTCTCCCTGTGCCTTGGTAGTTTTCTTCGGGTACTCCGGTTTCCTCCCCCGGTCCAAAGACATGCATGGTAGGTTGATTGGTATCTCTGGAAAATTGTCCATAGTGTGTGAGTGAATGAGAGTGTGTGTGCCCTGCGATGGGTTGGCACTCCGTCCAGGGTGTATCCTGCCTTGATGCCCGATGACGCCTGAGATAGGCACAGGCTCTCCGTGACCCGAGAAGTTCGGATAAGCGGTAGAAAATGAATGAATGAATGAATGAACGAATGAATGAATGAAGTCCTGTCACAATGCAGTGTTTGGGATAAATATCAGCCCAAACACTGATATAAATATCTGATAATCACATCATAAGGGAATTTTGTTTTGATTCTTAAATGGGTTGTTTTCAAGAAGAAAAAAAAAGACCAGAAACTGTCCCGTATTAAAGGATATACAATCTTTTTTGCTGACTCGGTGAAAGATAACTTTGCAAGATCAAGCCTTTACTATAAAATAATCATCACTGACTTCAGCATTAGTCTGTAGGCCTGGAAACTTATGCCAGAGAGCAGCATTGCAAAGAGCGTTCAAAAGTGGGAAAAAAAAACCCTCTGAAATGACATGACATGAATAGCAATAACATTATCATACATCATCTTCTTTCATTGCCATTTGCTAGATATGAATCATTGCAGTGCAATTAAATTATTACATAAGGTTTTGTATCTTCATTAAACAGAGGCCAAATTACTTTATTGCATATTGTGGCTTGCATAACACTGATTCAGCATTTTGTCAGTTAGCAGTTTATCAGTTTTATCAGACAGAGTGAAAACCGGAGCATATTTGGTGTCCCTGTCACTTCTCTTCGCTCTGTGACAAATATTAATGTGTTATTGTGTTTGATATCGACACCGCTTTTTTTTGCCGGTACCACGATCTCATCTGCAGTATATATATATAAACAACTTTCATGAACAAACACTTTCAACAAACACTTTCAACAGACACTGCCATGTTATGTCATTATAGCTATCAAACTGGTGTTAGAAAATGCAAACATATTTCATGGCTATGGAATTAAATCTCTCAGAAATCCAGTAAGTAAACCTCTGTTAGCTAGCTAGCCATTTATTAAAGTTGATGTGATAAACATTTGGGAATATGATTCAAAATACTCTCGGAAATTCTTTAAGGTTAGTTTGTGTTAGTTAGCTGTGAAGATAATAAACATGACATGAACTTGGAAATCCTGTTAATTTACTCCACGCTAGCTAGCTGACAATATAGTGGTGTTGAAGTACGTAGCAGGCATAGTCAGTAACCATCTCGGCCTGGGTGATTAGTTATTATCATGACGGCTTTGATGGAAGACAAGAAGTGCAATTTGCAAAGAAGGTATAACCTTAGCACTTTGTATACACAGGAGGTGATGAATGATGAAGCAAAAGGCAACTCCCACTGGCCTCTCTATCACATGAGACACATGAAGCTTTTATATAATCCTGCCTAATGGCTTATCCAGCTTTTGTGAATTAAATCACCCCATTGTCTCTTGTGCTTGGTGCTGACTCAGCAAGATGCAGCTGATATGAAATATTATTTAAAAGGCTAATCTAAGCACTTCATCTGTATGAAATCCAAAGATATCATTCTTGATTCTTTTCTGCTGTAGGCAATTAGTGCAGCTTTTAGCCATCCCGCATTCCCTTAGGCAGAAAACGATCATGCCTTTAATGGCCTGGTTATTATCTGATTTGTCCTGACATGTTGTCTGCCCATAGATACACAGGTAGAGCTGCATGCTGCCCTCTTCAGGACTGGAAGAGAAGTTCTCATGAAGCGGCACTGGATTCAGTTTTATTTTTGGGGGTTACACAATTACATGGAGACTGTGAGCTCTGAAATGTGGACCAATTTTCTTCTTCTTCTTCTTCTTCTTCTTCTTCTTCTTCTTCTTCTTTTTTTCATCTCCTCCTCCTCATCTTCCTTTTTCTTCTTCTTCTTCTTCTTCTTCTTCTTCTTCTTCTTTCTTTCATCTTCTCCTCATCTTCCTTTTTCTTCTTCTTCTTCTTCTTCTTCTTCTTCTTCTTCTTCTTCTTCTTCTTCTTTTTTTAGAGGTATGGCTTTCTTTCGTTTGGAGTCCCACATAATACAGGATTGTATGGTTTTACATAAACCACACCATTTCTTTTATGAAAAAAAAAGAACGAGCTAGGGTTTGTTTTTGTGACTGAAGACAGCTGGGATTTGTAGATGTTGAAAATTTATATCGACAAAATTCTGTATGCATAGGTTTTGTGGATTTTGTGTGTTTGCCTTTCTTAGAATTGAAAAATGGAAGGATTTTATTGTCAGTCCATCAGACCAGCCAGTATGTACTGTCCAACTATGATGATTTTATTTTTTAATAAAATGATCATTTTACTTTACCTATACTACTTTCTTAAACCTGTTAGAATTATTAAAGTCGTGTAAAGTCGTTGAAACAGGTTTTATTAAAATTTATTTGTTAGAGATTTCATTTATGAATTTTGTGTGGTCAGAGTGTGAAAAATGTCATTGCAGCAGTTTAAACAAAAAACAAAAAACAGAGATGATGTTTTGGCCTGGTAATTTGAGCTAGTTTAGACATGACATACGACATGGCGACAAGTATGCAAATAATACACAGTATACATGCAGGCCACAGAAATGTGGTGACATGCAGGGTTGGAGGAGTTTCTAGTGAATTTTTTGTGTAACACTATTTAGTTAATTTTCTTTTATATTTCGATGTGTTTTATATATTTAAATGAATAATAAATATCGTAATAAATATCATTGCTTTGTTATTTTTACAGTACAAAAGGCAGATAGGAGTATTTTTTACATTCATATTTACATGTTATTTGCGTTCATAAATTGCTCTGTGTGTGTGTGTGTGTGTGTGTGTGTGTGTGTGTGTGTGTGTGTGTGTGTGTGTGTGTGTGTGTGTGTGTGTGTGTGTGTGTGTGTGTGAGCGTGCATGCAAAAATAAATGCAAAATAATTTTCCAACCGTCAAACCCTATTAAAATTTAAATATATATAACACATTAATTTAAAGACAACAGTGAAAGAAGAATAGTAAAGGTGTGCACCTCAATCAGATCCCTAGCTCCCTTGGTAGTGGATCAGTATATTGTGTACAAGAGTTGAGGCACTGGAGTCAGTTTACAAACAGAAAGCATTATCTTTCCTGTATAATATATTTTTTATGAATGTCTATGTATTATGTCACTGTAAGGAATTCTCATCTGTCGCCAGGGTAACCATTCTTTCACCTGGGCAGGATAACCTAAAATACAGCCGTTCGGACCTCTGCTCGATTTCCGTTCTCCACAGGCACTTGGGGAAATCTCAATGAAACACACACACGTCAGTCTTTCAAAGAGAAGTTCCAAAGTTTATTGTGTCAAGCATGGATATATACTGTAGTAGTACAAAAAGTGGATGTGCGTAATGTGTGTGTGCGGAGCTTAATGCTAGTATCAGCAGAAGATACCTTGACTGTTATCATGAAGCAGGAAACCTCCCAGAGCGGTATCATGTTTTTCATAACTTCTTTCATACAAAGTGGAGCAGATGTGCTAGGGAGAGGAGGTTATGCTAAGGCCAAGGTATCTCTGTGTGTGTGTGTATGAGAGAGAGAGAGAGAGAGAGAGAGAGAGAGAGAGAGAGAGAGAGAGAGAGTATGTGTGTGTATGTGATTGTGTGTAAGAAAAGAACATTGTGCTTTGTACAGTAAGTCTGCAACATTATCAGAAAAGATGAAGTATTTCATACAGTTATTATCACAGTCACATTATATAAAGCACAGCAGCCACTTTTAACACTAACCATCCTGTCATCTCTTGTAAGTTTCATTCTTTTATTCTTCACTTCATCCTATTGTTAAATGTATGTCTTGCCTGAGATGAACCATGACTTTATTTTTGCACAGATTAATCAGGGTGGCCTGGTACCTGAGACGTACTACGCGCGGGATTTTATTCAAGTGCAGTACGACCAGTGTGTGTCTGTCAGCCGTGGCTCTTCCCATCAGCTCGAGTATGAGATCTTGGCTCCAGGCTGTGTTCTTAGGTAACATGCAACATTTTGTATGATCTAGGAGTATGACAGAATAGAGAGAGAGAGAGAGAGAGAGAGAGAGAGAGAGAGAGAGAGAGAGAGAGAGAGAGAGAGAGAGAGAGAGAGAGAGAGAGAGAGAGAGAGAGAGAGAGAGAGAGAGAGAGAGAGAGAGAGAGAGGACCAGTGTAAAGTAGAATAAAATAATTATTTATATTATTTTATATAATGTGATTTATGTTATTTATTTTTTTGGACACCTCACAAACACTACCCTTATGTACTTCAGTGGCTGAAAACGTCCACTAAATTAATTTATATAAAATGATATCAGATTAATATTCTTTTCAATCTGTTTTAATCAAAACTCCTAAATATAAAAAAGTAAACATTTACTTATTACTATCATTAGTGATGTCATTAATTTGCATAAAAATATACACACTTACTGGTTGTTTTCTCTGATTTCCCTCATCATCTTCATCATCATCATGATCATCATCATCATCATCATCACCAACATCATTCACCATTATTTAAAAAATCTAGAGAGTGTATATCCCAGGAAATCATCTGTAGACTCAAACCAGTCCAAACCATGTGACACCAACTCCACCATCAAGTCTCTGAGATCCTTTTTACCTCCATGCTGATGTTTGATGTGAATAATTACTGAAGCTCCTGTCCTGTTTCTCCATGATTGGCTGATTGTAAACATTCACGAATGAGAATGAAATAGTTCATTTTTTTGATACGCCCCTCTCTGTTCTGTCTCTGTCTTCAGGTGGCAGTTCTCATGTGAAGGCGGCGATGTAGGCTTTGGAGTCTTCATGAAGAAGAAGTTGGGTGAATGGATGAAGGCAGGACAGATGCAGGAAGTCATGTGCAGTCAGCGCTACAACGCACACCTCGTACCCGAGGACGGAACTCTCACCTGCGCTGAGCCTGGAGTGTGTAAGTGCACAAAAATTTCATTGTGCAATTTTATATAAAGTTTGAAATGCAAACTTTCTCTTCTCACCTTTGTGTTGTATCACAGTATAAACCTTTAATTAGAAACAGAAACAGAAAATTTGCAGTAGTAACAAAATACGTCATTTTAGATACTGATTATTTCTCACAGTAAATGATTATGTTTGGAAATTTGTCATTGTTGGGTTTTTGTCTTTTTTTGACATTGAAACTACATTAACAGCCACAAAGCAGTTGATGCACTTTTTATTAATTAACTTGATCATTGATTATATCAGAACAATCGTATTGATTACACATTGTATTGATTTAATAGAAAGGAATGAACACTACTGTATGGGTGAAGACTGGATTTAGAGTTGGCTTTTAAATAAATATAACATTAGTATAATAAATGTAATACTTTAGAACAATGCTAAAAATGGTACCAATGTTTTAACACAATTCCTCAGATAAAAATACTTTTTTTTGTTACTATTTGTATTGCTATTTGTAAAGAGATCTTTTAAAGACTTATAGTCTTATAGTCTATAACTTGTATAGTCAGACTTGTAGTTCATGTATTGTGAAGAACATTTAAGAATTTTAAGAATTTGTAGTGTTTCATAAGGATTTCTGCTTTACCTAGCCTACTAGAGACAGTATATTCATAGAAAAGTTCCAAAAAAAACACAAAATGATTTTTTTTCCACACAAATGATTCTATCTTCAAAGTTAATTATGATTTCAAACTCATTTCTGCTCTCTGAGATGCTCCAAGTTCATGTTCATAAGCATCTAATATCTGAAGCCATGACCTTCAAACACTAAAATTCAGTGTAAGGTTATCAACAGAGGGAAAAACACACGTCTCACACTGACATCCAAGATGAGTCATAACTAATTTTATATCAGCAATAAAATAATTTTTTTGTTTATATTGACGGAAAATTAAGCAGGTAGAATGAAATGTCTGGTATAAAGCACTAATTATTAATTCAATTCGATTCAAATTTACATAAGAAACATAATACAAAAAATGTAATATTATACAAAATGAATATAATACTAATTGTATAATATATATTATATTTTTTAGGATTAATATTCATTTAATTAATTTTAAAATTATTAAACGAGTAAGAACTAGAGTTAAGAAAGTTTTTCCTCACCACAGTCGCCTCAGTCACCTCAGGCTTGCTCACAAGGGATAAATACAAACACGTTTAAATATAAGTCTTATAATACATTTTGTATTATATTGATCTTCATACAAGGGGAGCACGGTGGCTTAGTGGTTAGCATGTTCGCCTCACACCTCCAGGGTTGAGAGTTCGATTCCCGCCTCCACGTTGTGTGTGCGGAGTTTGCATGTTCTCTCCATGCCTCAGGGGTTTCCTCCGGGTACTCCGGTTTCCTCCCCCGGTCCAAAGACATGCATGGTAGGTTGATTGGCATCTCTGGAATATTGTCCGTAGTGTGTGAGTGTGTGAGTGAATGAGAGTGTGTGTGTGCCCTGTGATGGGTTGGCACTCCGTCCAGGGTGTATCCTGCCTTGATGCCCGATGACACCTGAGATAGGCACAGGCTCCCCGTGACCCGAGGTAGTTCGGATAAGCGGTAGAAAATGAATGAATGAATGATCTTCATACAATATTAGATTTCTTTTATGATTTTAAGTTTCCTATGTTCTGTAAAGCTGCTTTGAGACAATGTCCATTGTTAAAAGTGCTATACAAATAAATTTGAATTGAATTGAATTGAATTGAAGAACTTGATTTTATAGCAAGTTACAAAACCAATCTAAATATTAAACAATTAATGCTCTGGCTTGATGTCATAAAATTAAACCTATATTTAGCAATGTTATGATTTTTCTCTAGACGTTCTACGATTTGACAACACCTACAGCATCTTCCAGTCCAAAAAAGTCAGCTTCTCTGTGGAAGTCCTCTTGCCCAGCAGCGACAACCAATCACAGTCTGAGACGAGCAGGTCGCCGGGACGGGATGTGCAGAAAGGTCAATAGTGTGTGATTCGCGTCCTGCCTGTTTAGAGACTGCCAGCAGGGCAAACCAGTACTTGAAATGGTCTTATAGACAGTATTTTCCAGAAAAAGGCTTTGAGACTGTTCTGTGAAAATGTTGCTTGTGGGAAGAGAAAAGTGCGACCTTTCTTTATTTACTTCTTAAGTGGAATAGCTGCAAAAGTCAAAGTATTAAAATTCCTTCAGCATTTACAGCTGAGCTGCGAAAGAGGTTTGAAGTAGATGCTCGCTTTGGCACTTTAGTGACAAATAACTTAAGACTTAAAGGAATATATTGATAGAATCACAAGCACTTAGTATTATTATTACTTACAGATTGTATGAACATTAACATAACTGATGATACAGTACTGTGCAAAAGACTTAGGAGAAATACTACAGACTTTGTTATGGATGTTTATTTTATTTCTCAATACGAACCCATGTATGTCATTAAAAACAGCAAGTGAGATGGAAAACAAATGATCATTTTATCCTGAATTAAAATGTCTCTATAAAGCTTCAATATCCATTGTTAAAGCGCTAAACAAATAAAATTGACTTCCGATTTTTATTTAAAGCAAAGGGTTATGTGAACCGTGCTTTATAGTCATTTTTACTCTAGAATTTCACTATATTTGAAAGCATTGTGTTGCTTTTACACAGTACTGTACGGTAATACGTGAGATATACGTCATTTTCATCATTTTAAACGTCTTTAATGGAAAACACATAAATGCTAGTTTGAAAATTCATTCATATTCAGCAAGTGTTTATCTATGGCCATTTTCTTGGGTACAGTGTACACTCATGCTCGTACTAGGGGTAGTTTTGTGTCACTAGTCTAGTTTTGGGAAGTGGATAGAACTTAGAGAACCTGGAGAAACAAGGTGGTCATATGAGGAATGAGGAAACAGATAGGACCCTGAGAAAAAGGCTGAGTGAAGACCCTGGAGCTGTGAGGCGATAACACTATGATAACAGCCATGTTCGAAAATGATTTAAAAAGAAGCATTTTAAGTATTAATGGTTGCTGGATGTTTATCCGGTTTCCTCAGTTAGGATAAAAATCAGAGGGAACGAAGGAATCATGATGTTCAAAAGTAGCGTCAATCACTTTTATTAACCAGATTAAATATAGAGTTTAAAGCTTTATTCTAGTCGAAATTGACTAGATTTATTTTTCTTAAAGTGCCATTTTGGTCAGATTATTCATCAACTTACAGCTGAAGACGATTCTTTCATTAACGCTGAACTCGCGTTCATTCTTAACCGCTCTAGAAAGACTCATACTTAATCATTTATAATAATGATTCAAAAACTAATTTAATAACACTTTATTAAAGCTTTACTGTCAGAGAATGAGTGCCACCAGCAGGGGCAAAATCCAGACTTAAATGCAGGCATAGCAAAAAACAGAGAGGTTTTATTAAGAAAATAACAGAACCAACAGACAGAGGAAAACACTAGGGGAAAACTGAGCAACAAAAATACAAAGCAAGATACAAGGAAAGCTAAAAGAGAGAACACGTAATAAACAACATACAACGCACTACGCAAAACACACACACACACACACACACACACACACCCACACACCCCACTCACACACAAATGCACTAACACACTTTCTCTCTTTCTCTCTCTCACACCCCCCACACCCCCCACTTACACACAAATGCACTAACACACTTTCTCTCTCTCTCTCTCTCTCTCTCTCTCTCTCTCTCTCTCTCTCTCTCTCTCTCTCTCTCTCTCTGTCTCTCTCTCTCTCTCACCCCCCACACACCCCACTTACACACAAATGCACTAACACACTTTCTCTCTCTCTCTCTCTCTCTCTCACACACACACACACACACACACACACACACACACACACACACACACACACACACACACACACACACAAAACACACACACACAAAACACACACACACTCTCCCCCACTCACACAAACGCAGTAACACACACACACACACACAAAACACACACACACTCTCCCCCACTCACACAAACGCAGTAACACGCACACACACAAACACACACACACAGCGGTAGGACTGGGATAAGGATCGGGGTAAACACACGTGAAAACACAAAACATAAACAAAATTACATGGCACAAGACGTACACAAGTCTAAGTAATCATGACATTTATTTTTATTGTAAGAGCAAATACAGATTATATAGATTTGATCTTCCATATGCTAATTATAACAGCAAGGCATTTACACAGTCAGGTTTCAGAGATGTATTACAGGGAACAAAATAATGAAAGTGCATGTGAATAGTAAAAAATGAATGAAGGTGTCAGAGTAAAAGACTACATCCCATTTTTGAATCTGTTTTAAATATTCTCCAATAGTTTGTAATTAGCATGTATTTATCTCTTACATATGTTCCAGATTTGCCTTACTGTTTAAAGACAATGGCATTTAATTTTTCTTTATTTTTAAACCAACTATTGCACTGAGCTGTTATTAAACATCAAGCAAACCTAATATTCCTAATTAAATTATTGCAGTGTTCTCTATATGCAGCTGTTTTAATTGGTGACTAAATTATTTTTAGTAGTGATGTTATGTTTGATCTCAGGAGTTTGGACCTCATTGTTATTTAAATAATGCATATGATTATTTTTAAAAGAGTTTTTGCTAATAATAGTTGGAATATGTGGATGTGTGTGTGTGTGTGTGTGTGTGTGTGTGTGTGTGTGTGTGTGTGTGTGTGTGTGTGTGTATTCATATAATGCCTAATTGTGTTTGAGTAATTGTCTGATTAAACAGCTATGACAGTTATGGCAGTGGGAGTCTCTGTATTTCACTTTCTGAGAAAGAAATGTTAGAGTCACAATATGAAGTAGCTGACTGAAGGTACGGATGGGAGTTTGTAAAAGGACGACTAAATGTGGGCTCGTAATTGATGATGATGATGATGATGATGAGGAGGAGAAGAAGAAGAAGAAGAAAAGATCTATCGAAGAACGAGGAAGTTTTTGTATTGATTTTTTTATACATAAACATGAATGATTAACATTTATAAATAAGAATAATGAGAACAATACCATTATATAATAAAAACAAACAAACAAATAAATAAATGACAAAAACATCAGTCTAAAAAGGAATATTTTATTTTAGTGCCAAGTCCAAGACATACGAGTATTTGGTGCTCTCTAGCGGACGTTCACTCAAACTGCACGAAGGTTTTTGTTATACAGAGTTAAACACAAGAGGGGGCCAATATTTATTATAAACATAAAACATTCCGGGCTTTTATAGATCACGATGTATTACATACAATGTATTTAGGATTTATTGAGAAACGCGAACATGTAGCGAGTAACATGCTGTTTTAATGAAATCGAATCTGAATGAAATCTAATCTCACAGTCTTCCTTAAAAATCAGCGCGACCATCTAGTCCACCTTAAAAACACGGTATGGAGGGAGGGAGGGGCTCGATCTGTTCCACCGTGTGACGTCGCAAACGCCGATTGGCGGTATGTTAATGAGGAGTCGCGAATGAGTAGGTGACGTCAGCGGCGATATCCCAGAGAGAGAGCGCATAACAAACATGGCGACAGGACGGAACGGAGGAAAAGGGATCACGCTGAATCTTATACTGTTGCTGTGGCCTGGGGTGTGCGCGAGCGCGGCGGAGACCGGAAGCGACAGCCGTATCCTCGGCATGCGCTTGGAGAGAAGCGACAAACCCGCGGCGACCACCGACGACGGCATCGTCCAGGTGACGGAGGAGAGCAACATCTTGCTCCGGTTGTACGGGTTACACCTCAGTAACGACACCTGGGCGCAGGTGAGGTTCGTGGAGCTCGGAGACCAAAGCGACGGGTTTAACGCGACTTGTGATGATTTCACTAAAGACATCACTGTGAACGTCGGTGTGAACGTCAACAGTCAGGGGACCTCCGGGGTCCTGAGCGTTAAGATCAAGCTGCTGAGGAAGAGCGAGGCGCAGAGGGATTACGCGCTGTGCATCAGGAACGACCAGGACTCCAGGTGGTACCTGCTCGGAGACAACGACGGCAGGATACGTGTGGTGGAAGAAAAGAAGTCCATGCTTCCTCTGTGGCTTCAGGTGATCCTGATCTGCTTCCTTCTGGTGCTGTCTGGTATGTTCAGTGGTCTAAACCTGGGGCTTATGGCACTGGATCCTATGGAGCTGCGCATCGTTCAGAACTGTGGCACGGACAAGGAGAAGAAGTATGCGAGGAAGATCGAGCCCATAAGAAGGGAAGGGAACTACCTGTTGTGTTCGCTCCTGCTTGGGAACGTGTTGGTCAATACGACTCTCACCATCCTTCTGGATGATCTCATAGGATCAGGTATCGGCGCTATAGTGGCTTCTACTATAGGGATTGTCATTTTTGGTGAGATCGTTCCTCAAGCTCTGTGTTCTCGTCACGGTTTGGCCGTCGGTGCGAACACCATCCTAGTCACCAAATTCTTCATGCTGGTCACCTTCCCGCTGTCGTATCCTGTCAGCAAGCTCCTGGACTGCATTTTAGGTCAGGAGATCGGCACCGTGTACAACCGAGAGAAGCTCGTGGAGATGTTGAGGGTCACCGAGCCGTATAACGACCTGGTCAAAGAGGAGCTGAATATGATCCAAGGTGCGCTTGAGCTCAGGACCAAAACGGTCGAGGACGTCATGACGCCGCTTTCTGACTGTTTCATGATTCACAGCGATGCCGTGTTAGACTTCAACACCATGTCTGAGATCATGGAGAGTGGATACACACGCATTCCTGTCTACGAGGAGGAGCGCACTAATATCGTAGACATCCTGTTCGTGAAGGATTTAGCCTTCGTGGATCCGGATGACTGCACCACTCTGAAGACCATCACTAAGTTTTATAACCATCCCGTCCATTTCGTGTTCCATGACACCAAACTGGATTCCATGCTGGAGGAATTTAAAAAAGGTGTGTTTGCGTTGTCCGGGTTACATTTGCACAGCTTAATTTTGACCCAGTTGTGCTTTTAAGGGTGTACTTGGGGCAGATCACCGGTAGGTAACCTGTTATGTTCCTCTTTTCCCCTGACCGCACACTACTCTAAACTCTTGTGAACAAGACTTAATGAGCTTTCAAACACTTCCACGTTTTTTTTTTTGCAAGAGCTTTCTATGAATTAGAAGCCTTCGATTGTTGAAACAGATTTGCAGTTCTTATTCCTCTGTTTAACACACACACACACACACACACACACACACACACACACACACACAAAACCTACTGTCCCACTCACTGGATACAGTAAGTATCATTACCTCTCTAATTTAAGTATTATTACCTCTCTCTAATTATAATCCCTGTCCCACAACATCCCCCAAACTCGGTGTGTCATATATTTCTATAAACAACCACTTTTTCACTTTTTTTTCCTCCAACCGTCCTGCCTGACTCAGAAAAGAAAGACATCTCTTACATTTATCTAAAGCCTCAGGTTGACATTGAGTAACGTTTGGCCTTGTACATAACACACACTGTACACTTCACTGACTTTACTAGGGACAACTGTATTATATGGATAACTGGATATCAGGAAAAAAATATCACCTGGACTTTTGTCCAGTTTCCAATTGTCCACTTTGGATGTTTCCAAACTGTAGCCTTAGATTGTTGCAGTTCAGTGACAGAAGTGGAACCTGTTATGGTCCACTGCATGTTACTGTTATTATTTATTTATTTAGCTTTCTGAGATGGTTTTCCATTTTTGGTTATTTGAGTTAATCTTTCCATCAGCTCAAGCCAGTCTGACTGGACTGTTGTGATCTCGCTCATCATTTGCAACTCAGATCTTCTGCTCGCTGGATGCTTTAATGTTTGTTTTCACGCCGTTCTAGCGTAAACCTCAGAGACCGTCGTGTGTGAAAATCTCAACCGTCTGTGAAAAACCCAAACCGGCTCGTCTGTCACCTTCGTTCACACGTCGGTGAAAGTCACAGAGATCACACCGAACATGAACTCGAAGCGTTTGATTGTATCTGCATGATCTAACGAGTTGCACCGCTGCTGCGAGATCCGATGAGGTGGAGAACCTACAACGAACGAGCGGGTGTTCCTATTAAAGCGCCCAGCGAGTGTATATATATATATATATATATATATATATATATATATATATATGTAACTCGATATTTTTGCAGTTTATATTTTTCACAGCTGTGAGAACTTACACACTCAGATATGTTTTATTGTCATAGATTAAATATCGTGTTTTTTTAAGATAGTCATTGACCTCAACAAGTTTAATTGGTTTAATTAGTTTAGGGCTTAATTTAGGCTGAAGGTATTATTTAAAGCAGGCGTCTTTCCCTGAGGTCTGATTTCTCCAAACCTGCCCAGAGATCTAAATAACAATGAAGTGAATTGAATTGAATGATTTTTTTTTTGCTAGCGCTGTTGTTGTCAGCTTCTGTAACGGCTCTTAAGCTTGTATTGGACTCTTCCTGAGTTCTAAGTCTCTTTAGATGTTCGTGATTGGCGATGAAATAAATGTAATATAATACAGATTTTTACAAAAAAGTCAGTCACACTACCGACAGAAGTAGAGCGAACAAAAGGCAGAAAGCGTCAGGAGCTTCAGCTTTGTGGGGGTTGAGCTGAACGTTCTTGTTGTTACGCTCCTAGGCGACAGTACACTCGCTCGTGTCAGGTCCTTCTGACTCTGCTTGGACTGGAAGCCTTTTCAGACCGATACACTGTCCTGAGGAAAACTGTCTGTTAGGACAGTAATAGTAAATGTTTTTTTTTTTTTTAGAATTATCTCATGACAAGTTGATGGAGCTACAACCGTTGTGTCCTGGCATCGTGTTTTGTTTAAGATGTCACTGCATGTCATATTTGGCTGAAATTGCTGCATTGACACTTTTCACTCGTCTCTCGCCCGACTCCTCTTATGTAAGAGCTCGCCTTTTCCTGCTTGGCCGTCTGCCAAGTAATGCGCAGTGACAAGCGAAATTGTTCATTCGCAAGCGTTGTTGCCAAACGCTTATAACAGCCGTCATGTGACAAACGTCTAGCTGTTGTTTGTTTGGTGCCTGAAAGCTGCATCTTTATTTTTAACCACCTTTCCAAGGGATTGGACTGATCTTGTCTTAAGCAGCATGTAATGAAGTGACCTTCCACCATGGGACGAGTTCCCTAAAGCATCACAATGCAGTTTCCGGGTCACTTGCAGCGTCTTACATTTGTGGTTGGTTGTTGTGTTGATTAAGATCTCTGTGTGATGAGGGAGAAATCTGATGCTGTTAGATACATCATGGGTCAGTATACGAATTCCAACAGGAATCTTGTCCTCGTTTGACACCCTGTTTTGTCTGACGCTGTTTTGTCCACACCCAGGAATGTGTGAGGCACCGTCTCAGCCATAACAAGTGCAATAAAGCATGTGTTCATTTATTCTCTGGGCAAAATATCTATCTAGGGACAAAATAAGAGCCAGCCTAGCTAGGTCTGTCTTGGTGATCGACAGGAAAAACCTTGTGCTTACAAAACCAGAGTTTCCTGAGCTTTCTCTTCATCAGCCTTCATCATCTCATCCCAGGGTCCATTTGTTATCGGAGCAGAATCTTAATTTTGTCATAAGTGCCTCACAGTTGGCCAACAGCACTGATCCAATACAGACATTTGTTGATCCACTCTGCTAAGTGGATTCCTTTTGCTCCATGTTTAGGCCCGTCATGCCATAAGCCTCTCAGAGTGTAATAGGATCAGTCTGTCTCTCTCTCTCTCTCTCTGTCTCTCTCTCTCTCGGTCTCTCTCTCTCTGTCTCTCTCTCTGTCTGTCTCTCTCTCTCTCTCTCTCTCTCTCTCTCTCTCTCTCTCTCTCTCTTTCTCTCTGTGGATTTAAGTGTCTGTCTGAAATTGAGTGTTATAGGATCAGTCTCTCTCTCTCTCTCTCTCTCTCTCTCTCTGTGGATTTAAGTGTCTGTCTGAAAGCAGTGTTTTCTCGAACATGCTCTTCCCCTTTCCGCTTTCCTGTGCTGACTGTGCAGTGAGTTCTATCGTGTCCAAATTGCGTAACAGGAAAGACGAGTAAAGAGACGGCAGAAAGCTGAATGATCGACAGCTGTCTAACAAATAAAGTGCCGGAAAATATTGGGCATGAACTCTGCCTGTCCTCGATTAACCCTGTCACTATCAGGTCTTGTGTCGTATCCTCAAACACACACACACACACACACACAGGTCAGCATGCTGTCAGGAGACACACATGTGATTTGTGGTGTACTAATAATCCTTGAACTGTGTCAAATGCATACATGTGGGTCGGAGGAGCCGACGTACACAAACACAAATGGCTCAACGACTGGATTGATATCTCGAAGAGATTAAGAATTTTTCAGGGAAAAATCCTGACGCTCCTTTACGATGAGCAGTTTAGTCATATAAGATTTTAAACAATATAAAATCTGTGATGCAACACTAGGCTCATTGTCATTCGTTTGGTATCAATTATCAAATCAATGTAAAATACAAAGTGTGTGTGTGTGTGTGTGTGTGTAAATCTCGCACGTTTGCACAAGTCATGGTATTGCACGAATTGCTTTCGTAGATTGCCGTGAGGTCATAAGAAGGTTGTTATTGCAGGCTGTCGTGTTAGTCAGACTGTCATGACGGGTGAATTGGTGGATGTTCGCTGTCTATCTCTTAATAGATGGGAGGAGATTACAGACATAATGTCCAGGGTGAGGGAGATGTTTAACGATGATTGAAGCCCCTGTTTGTACAGCCTGAGGTGATGATTATTCGCTCATTTAGATATCAGCAATGATGTTTAACTCTTGTTTCCTAGATAAGTCTTTACCCAGTCATACAATGACTTTTTTTTTTTCTTTCTTTTTTTTTTTTTAAAGGGCTGCTTTGGGGGAAACAGTGATTTCTGAACTGCTTTAGACCCTACATCCAATGGAACTGACCATTTTTTTAAACAAATAAAATATATTAGAATATTATTGCCCTTTTAATGATTGGTCCCTGGTCAACCAATTGCTTCGGTCTTTCCATCCTTTGTGGTGAACATGGAAAAAAAAAATCATAAAAACAGATTTTTTTTAGCATCGGTGAATAACAAGTGTATATCGGTGAATAGTAATTTTTTTTCCTTTTTCTTTCTGTGTTCTTTTTTTATTTTTTATTTTTCTCTTGTTTTCTTTCTCCTCTCTGTTTCTGGTTATTTTCTTTCAGTGTTCCTTTTGTCTTCTTTATTTGGAGTTTTCTCTCTTTTTTATTTTATTATTGTTTTCTGATTACTTAATTTTTTTCTATTCTTTGATTTTTATTTATTTATCTATCTATCTATCTATCTATCTATCTATCTATCTATCTATCTATCTATCTATCTATCTATCTATCTTTATTTATTTATTTATTTATTTATTTATTTATTTATAACTTTCATTCAAAAATCGTAGTATCGTAGCTTAGTGAAATCAAATCAGGTTGAAAGCGTTTAATCATTTTAATATCATGAGTAGATGTTCCCGGGAACACGGGACCAGAAGCTGGTGTGTGTGTGTGTGTGTGTGTTACAGGGCACCGTGCATACACTCATTTGCACAGGTGTGTCTTTGGGCGGTAGGATGACACCGGAGAATCCGGTGGAAACTCACACGGACACGGGTAGAACATGAGAAACTCGACACGAAGAGTAACCAGAGCTCAGGACCGAACCGGCGAGCTGTGACGACTCTCATAACTGAGATTATATTCGTTATAATCTCTCTGCACACCAAGTGACATGACTGACCTCAAACCACAACATTTCCTTTCCTGTTCTATATAGCAAACTTATCTTTTGTACATTGTTTTTATAGACACGGTCTACCAGATCTGAATTACATAAGGCTTTTTTTACGCTGGAAATTCGGCCCTTTGTTCCGATATTAAATTATTATTTGTGACATTTAAAATGACTCGCGATATTAAGATCACTGGAAAGTAACGAGTCGACTGGTGAATCACTTTTTATTAACAAGTCGTTATGTTTAGAGTTGAATCTTTTGCTTTTTTCCCCCCATTTTTCTATCCTGCATTAGGATTTGGGAAGAATTTGCATTTTTTTTCTTTCTTTATGTCAAAATGCTCCATTTTTCATTCATTATTAAAATCACTAGGTTTAGTTTATTTCCATAACATTCATTTTTCATCAGAAATGTTTGGTCCAGACTTTTTTACCCCTGGTGTGCGTCGTGCTCATAATCGTGACTCATCAAGAAATCTGTCGTTTTCCCCCCTCACACACATCCTTTAAACAGATACAGAACTGTGTGTTGTGCCTTTAAGAAATTGCTTCTAAAAAAAAAAAAAAAAAGGAATTATTATTATTATTATTAATCGGCCGCTAACTAGATTTTTTTTAAACAGTCGACTTTTTACTTTTAACAAAGCTCTGTTTTTGCGGTGCGGTTTCAGTGAGATAACGATAACTGATAAATTTCCAGCTGTCTGCATACGTGCCTGAGCACTGAAGAGGATGTGGGTCATTCCTCACATCCTGCCATGTAATACTTGGGCTACTATGTGATGTATCTGTGAAGGGACGCTCTAATTCACACACGCACTGATCTGCATGATTGGGTTATCCAGCTCTTTATAGGGTGATGGCTCCTTTTTCAGGTTTATAATGAGCGGTGGACTTTTAAAGCACAGAGGAAGCGGAAGTGTGTACAAGAGCTTATATACACTTCTCCTGTCCTAGAGAATGCATCTTCCATTCTGCCTCATGCACACGCTTACATTCTGCCTCATGCACACGCTTACATTCTGCCTCATGCACACGCTTACATTCTGCCTCATGCACACGCTTACATTCTGCCTCATGCACATGCTTACATTCTGCCTCATGCACACGCTTACATTCTGCCTCATGCACACGCTTCCATTCTGCCTCATGCACACACATCCATTCTGCCTCATGCACATGCTTACACTCTGCCTCATGCACATGCTTTCATTCTGCCTCATGCACAGGCTTTCATTCTGCCTCATGCACATGCTTTCATTCTGCCTCATGCACAGGCTTTCATTCTGCCTCATGCACATGCTTTCATTCTGCCTCATGCACAGGCTTTCATTCTGCCTCGTGCACAGGCTTTCATTCTGCCTCGTGCACACGCTTTCATTCTGCCTCGTGCACACGCTTTCATTCTGCCTCGTGCACAGGCTTCCAGTATGCCTCGTGCACACGCTTTCATTCTGCCTCGTGCACAGGCTTCCAGTATGCCTCGTGCACAGACTTCCAGTATGCCTCGTGCACAGGCTTTCATTCTGCCTCATGCACAATCTTCCATTCTGCCTCATGCACATGCTTACACTCTGCCTCATGCACAATCTTCCATTCTGCCTCATGCACAGGCTTTCCTGTAGAATAGGTGCAGATTTTTTCTCTAACTTTGCTCTAACTTGCTTTCCAAGTACCAGCATCAGCATCTTCTACCCTGGAGTTCCTGCTCTTCCCAGTCCATTACATGAGAAGCCTGCATGCTGTCATACAGGAAAATTGTGCATGCTTGATATTTTTAAGTTCTAAAAATGTGACCATTCTTTAGTAGTGTAAGTGTGCATGCTGTATTGCAGGGAATGTGTGTGTGTGTGTGTGTGTGTGTGTGTGCTCCAGCAGACGGGACGCTTTCCTTTTCTGCTGCAGGGAAAGTTGGAGAAAGAAAAGTCAGCATTGCCCTAGAGGGTATTCTGAGTCAGTGAGTAGTGTGTGTGTGTGTGTGCGTGCATGTGAGCACAGACACGTCCTTGCATCAGTTGCTCCTAAACGGCTGACTCATCCGATTTACAAAAGAGAGAGAGTGTGTAGATGAACTAATGGCTTTGGAATGAGCTATACAGTGTCAGCTTGAGCTCAGCCGTTCGGTCATGACGTTACTTTATCTTTTGTAACGTGGCATTAATTAGGCCTATTGCTACAACTAAAGCGTAAGCCCTCTTCACCACAAACACTATTGAGAAACATTTCAGTCATGCAAAAAAACTCACAGCTAGAATGCTCTGTATTCGCAACTGGAAACACTCCCAACACTTTTCAAGGGCAACTTCACAGGGTGTTGGTTTTTTTTCTTCTTCTTTATTTCTTTGTTATTATACCAGCCGCTGATCTACCTGCCATAATTGGGGCTGTTCAGGGTTGTTAGTTTGCCTGTACAAGCCGCACAGAGATGTTTTCTTATATACAGAGTCCAGACATTTTTATAAAAGCACTATTTGTGTGCTTGACAACTTAATTTTTGAAAGTCTTTGGCTGTTCTTTAACGCAGGTTTTGTGTGTGTGTGTGTGTGTGTGTGTGTGTGTGAGAGAGAGAGAGAGCTTTTATTTCATTCTGTTTGGGTTTAAATGTTAATCAATGGAGCTCTGAAAACAAGTTAAATGTTAAAAGCAGGTTGAGGCTCTGATGACTGCTACACACACACACACACACACACACACACACACACACTAATGTATTTAGGCTAATAAACTGTATTTTATTGTACACAATGCTAACGCATGTTTGCCATAATCTATTGATGACCTGACTGTGTGAACTTCATAAGTGAATGAATTTTGGGTCTTTTATGAAACAATTGACTTGCAGAAAAAAAAAAAAAACATTTCTGATGTAGTTTTCCTGGAAAACTGAAAGTCTTAATCTAACCGGTGAACCTTTTACCACTTCCAGACTTCTGATTAGGAGAAAAAAACAAAAAAGGTAGTGCAGTGTACAGATGTGTCCAACAACGGTCTTGGATTTGCACAAAACCTGCAAAGCATTTGTTTCTATTTTAAAGTCAGCACCGATCAAGAAATCAACTACGACTTTCCTAAAATTACTCATTTCCTAACTCTCTAATGATGACACCAACAATGTTCAGTACAGCAATCTTCAAGAGTTCCCTTCTCTGCAACAGGAACTAGAAAAGCTCAGCAGACCCGCTGACCCAACTCCTGCGTTCCTGAAAAGGTTCCTGTGTTGGAAACATAAACTACAACAACACAACTGCTAGGAATTCAGTTCAAAATTTCTAACTTTTATAAAAGTGACCAAGAAAACAAGAATATCCAGAATGTCAGATCATCGCAGTAAACGTGAACTTGCATGCTTGTAACGTGAGCATGAGCCAATCGTTGCGAAAGATGATACCAGGTTCTGTCTTATGAATCACGCTGTTTTAGTTCTTATATAGATTAACATTTTGCTAAACGTTAAAGGGAGTGGATTTTGTCAGAGAGGATTGAGTAAGTGTATCACAGCGGCTATGTCGGGTCACGGCTTCAGATGTCTGGATCCGTATTTGGAACAAAATGGTAGTTGTCTAACTAGGAAGTGGGTTCTTTTAAGTGGTGGAGGCATCGTGTGTACAGATTATTTTTACAGGAATATCACAACTAGTAGTCGATGATCGATTTGATGAATTTATATAGAATTGGATTCGATCCAATCAGGGTCGAAAGTCCCAGCAAGAACAAATGTCTTTTTTTGTTTTGTTTTGTTTTGTTGTCGTTTTTTATTATTATTATTATTATTATTATTATTATTATTATTATTATTATTATTAATAGCTTTCTTTCCTGTGTTTTTCTTACTTGCACTCTTCATGTCCAAGAAATCAAGGCTCCTGGACTATTGGAATATTTGTTGGATTTATATATCGATTACATTTTGTACCAAACAAAAGTCACAGCAAGGTGAAATGTCAAATAGTTTTTCTTCTATAGCCTTTGAGGTCCTGGACCGGTTCTCCTCTCAGGTCTGATACACACCAATCTCAATGCTTTTTATCTTTTCTGCTAAACTCACTAGAAAAGAAAATCAATATTTTCATTTCTGTTCTGTTTTCTTATCTGGATTCATATCTGGTGAGAGCTTTATGTTTCTGAATATGCATTCGGTTTCATCCTGACGTTCAAGTGGGATTGAACATGAGTACAGCTTTCAGATAGAGATCTTATCTTATCTTACACGTACTTTTAGTTTCACCAATTCGAGTAGTTTTCTGCAAAGTTGGACCCCCCCCACTTCAATTCCTTTAAAAAAAAAAACAAAAAAACCTTAATCTGAATCTTTTGCCTATCCGACCGATGGATGTTGCCAGTGGGATTATTTTATTCTACTGTCCTTCACTGGACATTGTTGGTTTGTTTCATTATCTCCTACCAGTCCTGACCTTTCCATTCCTTGTTAACCATCAAACAAAGCCCATCATATTATTATTATTATTATTATTATTATTATATTTTTTCGGTTGGTTTGTTTTGTTTCTTTATAAGCACTTTAGACAATTGCATGGATACTCCAATCCTTAGCACTAGTACATGCGTATGACAAAGCGGACTGGCAAATCCAGCCTCGTCCAGTCTTCTGAAGAATCTGTATTTGTGAGCTCCGTCAACACAGATGTGGCTGAAGCCTGATCCTGTATAAGCTCTCTTCCTGTCCGATTTGTGTTTGGAGTGTCTGAGGTATGAGTATGTTGACTGTGTTTTACTCCAGGACACATTTGTTCCTAATAAGCAAAATCTGCATATTCAGTTTTGGGGGGCTGCTTTTAGTCAGGTGCTTAGAGATTATTAGTGCGGTCTGATGAATGACTTTAATAAGACGGTTTAATGAATCTGTGAAAAGACAGGAAAGCAGGAAATTTGAGATGCTTATAGGTAATTGATACCAGCAGATCACACACTGCTTTAATACCTTTAATGCTATTGTAGCCTACTGCAGCAACATCAGCGCTCTCTCTCTCTCTCTCTCTCTCTCTCTCACTCTCTCTCTCTCTCTCCTCTCTGTCTCTCTCTCTCTTTCTACTCTCTGGCTTAACATTTTTAAGCTGGCCGCATTGCAGAATACCGAATATTAAGGCGGATATAAATATCCTCGCATCAAACACGTTCGGTTAACGGACACTTTTTTTCTATACACGTGTCTTTATAATTAAACCTGGGTGTCATGATTATGAACAAATGGTTGGTGATGGGTGAAACTTTTTTTTTATTTTACAAAATTAGGTTTAAAATAAAACGTCCAGTGAAAACCAAAAAGTGCTTAAATACATATATTCGTGGCCTAATCGTTAGAGAGTCTTCTGACTCCTAACTCTGACTCCTAACTCTAAGGTTGTGGGTTCGAGTCTTGGGCCGGCCACGACTGAGGCCAGAGGACAGTTGGACTGTGTGTGCACTTTGGATGGGTTAAATACAGAGAACAAATTCTGAGTATGGGTCACCAAACTTAGCCGTACGTCACGTCACTCTGTTGTTGTCACTTTGTTTAAAAACAATTGATTAGCTAAGAAAGTATTAGGTAATGAATTCTAGTTCATTTTTGGCACAACACTGTAACAGATACACAGTCCATCATTTTGTTATTTACACTACAACGTAAGCCGTACTAAATCTGAATACCTGTGTTGAATTGGGTTACGTTTCTAGGGGTTTATAGGTGGAGCTAGAAGCTTCTGGAGAACAGCTCATTTCCAGACATCGTGACCCCTTCCTGCTGTTTTATATAACACAATTTAATGTTTCAGACTCATTTTTATTTCTTTACCACAGTAATATTTTCTCATTAGTGATATTTACCTGTATTGTGCAATTCTTATTTGTGATCCAGAGAGAATCTGCCATCTTCTCGTATTAGTGTTAGGGTTTTTTTTTTAACTATTATAATATTATATTTATTATAACTCATTATTGTTTCTATATCTGTATTTTTGGCTTTGAAGTAGACACCAACTTTCTAATTTCTGCTCATTAGTTCATTAGATAACTAAAGCCCTATTCGGACGGGATTAGTTTTACGTGGGGACGTGGGGGTAAAGTAATTATTATCAGAGCTTCTCTGTGATTTTAGTCCCGTCCGAATGTGCCATCTCGGTAATCATTACGGACAATGTCAGTAAAGATTACGGCGACTTTTACCTTCTGTAAAAAGGTTCTGAAAAATTACCTCAGGTAATACTAATCCCGTCCGAATAGACCCGCTGTAAATATGTACGGTAAAAAGTAGTTTTTGGTGCGTTTTGCTAGCATGGAGGCGCCATGTTGTCTGTTTGCGCACGTGATAACGGGAAGCAACATCATACGCACATGAGGACAAGGAGGTTACTGTGGTGCGTAAAGCGAGTTACCCCTACCACTTCTGGTAGTTTTACTGAGATGTCTTGTCCCGTGCGAATTGACCAATTAATATTACAGACGTCCTGAGGTAAAATTGCATTACTCCATGTCCCCACGTAAAACTAATCCCGTACGAATAGGGCTTAAGCAACACGTTGTACACATAATGTTGATTAAGGGAATGGTTTCAGATTCTGGATTACACTTTTATTGAGTGGACGCCATTGAATAAACTGTGACTTGCACAATTTCTATGCAATGAATCTGACTGGCTCTGTTTTAGGATTCGGTTTACTTTCCCTGTTCCATAAATTGTCTTCGTTTGAAGCAGAGCCATTTAGCCAGTTAGTGACTTTTATTTTAAAAAGTAGCCCTTCAAGTGCACGTAGTTTCAGCAGAGGCAAAGCGGTTGTTTTTGGAAGAAGAGGAAGAAGCTTGTCAAAGTTTGTAGTTCTCCACACAAACAGCCTAAATTACAAACCCCCTCCCTTACGTTTAACCAATGTACACACCTGGGACTTTTACTACAGGCACAGAAGGCTGAGTAAATACTTTTGCTTAATTTGTGTCATGTATTTTTTTTCTTCCTACTAGGTAAGTCTCACTTGGCCATTGTCCAGAAGGTGAACAATGAAGGTGAGGGCGATCCGTTCTACGAGGTGCTGGGATTGGTGACATTAGAGGACGTCATCGAAGAGATCATCAAATCTGAGATTCTGGATGAGTCTGACCTTTACAGTATGTAATTATAATAAAAGGAAAATTGAAATCAATTACAGTGTTCTGACACGCAGCCTGTTCTACTTGTATGATTACTTGCAACACATCTTTACCTGCTTAGTCACGATGAACATACAAGGCCTCCATTGCATTTTCCTGATGATGTTTACTCACTGTATGTGAGGGAGTTTTGTGGTAATCATTTACACAAGTGTTTCTTTGTGTGTCATTCTAGCTGACAATCGGACGAGAAAAAAGGTGGCGCCCAATAAAAACAAGCGTGACTTCTCCGCCTTTAAGCACGAGAGCGAATCCAAAGTTAAAATCTCTCCTCAGCTATTATTGGCTGCCCACCGATTCCTTTCCACAGGTAACCACTTAACATTTATCTTATAATTGAAGGCAAACAAAGGGACAAAAATGGCAAAGGGTTGAATCCTGTTTTTCTTATTTCTAAGGAAATTATTATCGTAAGGAAGATAGGAGGGAATATTGTGGACAATAATATTGCTTTGATGTGATTGATTGATTAATTGTCAGACAAACATGGCTGTATTTTTTTTAAACATAACATCTAATGAAGCATGTTGTTTAATTTTTGCTCGAATTACAGCAACACCATGATTTATTCACTCATTTGCATGCTTTTGCAATGTCACTATTGCAAAGGCTAAAATTACAGACCTAATACTCGACCTGGAGCACAAATAAACACCCTGAACTTGTTATTACGGCCACAGCAACTCAGAAAATAGTTTCCAGGAGGCACTTGAACCCAGCAGGGCTGTGGTATTTGTGGTCATCCTTTATGAGATCCTCCGACATCCTGCTGAGATTCAGATGGTTAGTGGGTTGCTGGTGGTAACAATCCCCTTATTAGATGGAGTCATGGTGCTGAGAAAAGTGGACGAGCGCAGGCAGGTGGGAGGCAGCGTGGGTACGAGACAGTTTCTGTGGTATGGATGGGGGTTAGGAGTGTGAGGTCACCTTCCTGTTTTAGTGAGGAGCAGGTAAAAAAAAAAGGTCACGTAAAGCAGGAATGTGCATGACATTAAGCTTGACGTGTACACGTTTATCTCTGGAGAAGCTCTTAAGCTTGTTTCCTGTCCTAGTGACTGGAATGTTATGAGATATAGTCCCAGCTGTTTAGTCGAACGAAACACTTAAGTGTAGCTACACGCCTGGACTGAAAAGAGTTCTGCTCTAATGCATTTCAGCTAAACTTAATTGAAATTTACCTCAGCACTCTGTCTTTGTCTTCACTGTTTTCCATCATGTCTTTGCAGAAGCGAATTTATTCAACCAGTCTCAGATCTCTGAGAAGGTCCTGTTGAGGATCTTAAGGCACCCCGACGTCATTCAGGAGATCAAATTCAATGAGAACGACAAGCGATCGCCTCATCATTACCTCTACCAGCGTGGCAAAGCCGTCGATTACTTTATCCTCATACTGCAGGTATTTTTGACCATTACTGACTACTTTACTCAATCCTCAGTGGGAACCCTTGAGGTTCTGACAGGGATTGTATTAAAGGTGAGCTTAGGAGAAACTTTACACTGCGAGCGCGCCCCACACGGCCGAAACGAGAGACAAGACGTTGTCCGTTACTGTCTGGAGGATAACTAGCTTAACTAGTTGATAAAACGAGTGTCCGCAAAATTTTGAATGTTGTTTTGCACTTTCTTATTTATTATTATATGTTGTTTAAATTTTATTTTTAGTGTTAAATAAATAATTGTTAAATGTAGTACAGAGTCTGTGGTCTATCTCACAAAGAAGCACCACCCTAACGCCTTAACTAACAATTTTTCTGTGGGAAAATTTGAACACTGAATACAGCAGATGTTATAGATAGGCAGAAATAAGAGTTGTGTGGACCAAAGCTTTACATACTTAAAATCGCTGATCTGTGGTCTGCCGTAGTTTACAGGAAGCTCTGATCACATAGGAACCTCATTTACAGAGCTTTACGATCTGTAGTTCAATCTGTCAGAATACCTCACACACCCAGACACGGAGAGCTTTCCGAGCCTGTTCAGACTATGCACAGGACTGCAAGCAATATAGTATTCAGAGAGCCGGGTGATGGGATAATGTTTCACTTTGGCTAAGCAGTCAGAAGGAAACACACTGAGATTCCTCTTCATCAGCAGATGGAGCTAGCAGATGGACAATTTCTTTGCTGCAATAATTGAGACCTACAATGATTTTTCTGCTGCTTTATTTAGTGTGAGATACAAGGAATGAGCTTGGAATCTGTAGTACAGACTCCATTTTGTTGGATAAGTTCATTTAAGCTCCACATTGAATGCAAGTGGAATTTGTAATGAGGTGAACTGTACACATTGCGGCATCCATTCTGTGAAGGTTAAACGCAGTTAAAATGAATGATTTGTAAGGAGAGTCAGATGGTGCAGCCATTAGGAGTCTGTGTGATCTGTAGGGAGTGTTTGCCCTCTCTTCCTGAGTCCCAGACTACATGGGCAGAGGACAGTTGGGCATTTCCTCTATTAAACAAACCCCGTTAGGCACAGAACAGCTGTGGGTCAGATGGGTTGGCTTTCGAGCCGTACTGACATTGCCTATAGGCGCTGCTCTTTTATAAACTATCTCACTTACACAGTCAGAGGTACGAGTACGGCTTGGAGCCGGTAATCGGCACACAGCAATCCATAAATCCCATAAATCTTTTTTTTGTGGAGTTCGTTTGAATGAGCAGACCATAGATGACTTTTAAACAAGCTGGAAATCTTAGTAGAATTATTCCAGTAGTATTGGAGGTGTTCTTCTGTCATAAAATATAAGAGCCAATCAGGTTGGAGTATGCAAATCTAGAACATTTGCGTGGGGCTTCCAGAGTTGGGACGTAATCCAGTTTGCATATCAATAAAATCTGGAGTTTGTAGGAATGTGTTTTTGTAATCAATTCCTTATGTATGTTTAAAAAGTGGCTTCTTAATGGAATTTATATAGGTCTGTTTATATGGTTGTGTGTCTTTTTGTATCAAACACACACACACACACACACACACATTCATCTGCAGGTTTGTTGTGTCAATACTATAAATACTCATTAGCCCCCAAGCTCCATCCCCCATAAGTGGTCATAGTGGTCTGCTCTTGGCAGAAAATTACAGGCCTCACAGATGGAGCGATCCATTTAGACTCTGGATTTGGGGGTGGGGTGGGGTTGTTTACATGTAAACATTCCAAACTCTTGAGGCCCACCACTACAGCATGAGTTAAAATCTGAACCAGAGTTAAGAACTGACTAAAGATGTGTGTGTGTGTGTGTGTGTGTGTGTGTGTGTGTGTGTGTGTGTGTGTGTGTGTGTGTGTGTGTGTGTGTGTGTGTGTGTGTGTGTGTAGGACCTGGCTGCTCTTTGGTGTGTGAAGTGATCTTTGCGCTTAAGTGACATATTTACACCGTAACAGTCCAAACGTTTCTCCTGACTCCCTCTCTGTTGATCATTTCCCGTCCTGAGTAAGCGTGTATGTTATTACAGGCGGCGGTAATAGGCATGTTGGGTGATACAGCTTACAGCTCAGTTAAGTTGTTTTCTGTAGACGATATGCAGTTATTATTTTAATGAGTATAATTCCTGTTTTGTATCCCTTTTCTAATTGACTCTATTTTGTCTCAAGGGAGTTTGAGGAGCACAATTAGCTTCCTTGCCTGACGTTTTCTCATCCGAGAGCTGAGAGAGTGTGACCTTTATTAAAGATTAATGCTTTTGTTTTTGAAGGCGTGTTGAGTCTGCGTGACTCTCGACACGCCACAGTCGTTTCTCTTCACAAGTCATCCAGCTGTAGCTCTCTCATCTTGCCTCGTTTTCTGTTTAAACTTATGACAAAGTGTAGCACCTTTTCAGAAACAAACCTTGTCCAACCATTAGAAAAGCGATCCAAGGAGCGTCTATTTTTGGCTGCGCTGGCTTTAATACTTCCTCTGACCTCTTCCTCTGACACGCTGAATCAGAGTACGAACATAAATAAAGCACAGCAAACTGACTGTACTGTTATCACCTGCGCCAAGACCCGTAATTATTTTCCTGTTAGTTATTATTTTGAAAAATATTTTTAGGCTGGAATGTAAAAGCTGAATCTGAGATAAAAGATGGATCTGGATTTGGATGAATACAGGGTTGGAGATCCTAGCAGCAGCACTTCACAGCGGTGCTCCTTAGGAGTTTTAATAAGCTGCTGTAGTGACCTTTACTGGCATTCAGTGAGACTGTGAGAGACTCTCTAACACTCTGTGTCTTGCCCTAATAGGATGATTGCCACATTAATACTTAATAATACTTAATATATAATATCATCTATAAAGGCTAAGAACAAATCCAAAACACACACACTCTCGGGTTGCCCCTGTGTGTCTCGTGTCTCTCACTCACACGCACACATGCACACACACAGGCACACACACACTGTATTATTCATACAGTTAGAATGTCAAAGTCTATACATAATGATTTGCTGAGAGCTTTTAGCACAGTCTTCGATCGTTGGTGAGGTGTGCATGAGATTTTAAAAATACATTTTAATTCTTTCTGATCACCTAATCAGTGTATTTGACTTTATTATGATTAGGCTGTAGCTATTAGAGGTATTTCTAATGCTGTAAAAAATCTTTTTTACCCAGAGGCCAAAAATGGAAATTGCTCCTGTTTGGTTGTGTCTATGTTCAGTTTTGAATGTCTTTGTCATGTCTCACTTTGCAGTGTTTAATATGAAGCTCATATAAGTTTAAAAAGGATTTAAAAACACTTACAGCAAAATTAAAAGTATTAGAGAGATCTGCATTTTTATTTTAATAAATCTTTAATGGAATGCCAGTCCATCACAGCTCATCATGCACACTCTACTTCATACGTTAATTCATAGCTTGGAGCAATTTAGCATAGCCAGTCTATCTTCCAGCATGTTTTGTGAGGTGAGAGTAGAACAGAGAACCTGGATGAAACCCGAGCGGATGTGGGGAGAACCCGAGTCCACATCTCCACACCAGACCCTAACCTGAGCTCTGGATTAAACCCTGAAGTTGTGAGGTGGAGATACTGTCCAGTGCACCACTGTACCACCTGGGTATTTGAATAAGTTCCTAATATGGCTGTGGTCAGAACTTTGAACCAAGGACTAGGAAAACATTGAGTCACTTTTTTCTTGGTCTTGGGATTACTCTGTGTGCTTATTATTGACAGGAATGATCTTTAAAGTTTTCACAATAACTTCTGTTCTGTGCTCACCAGTGTTGCTCCTGATGATGTATTCAAGAAATGTCCTACCGACACTGATCAGGTTCATCAATTTAATAAATGATTCTCACACACAAAACCGAGGACTCAATACATTACGTATAAAACTGTCACATGCCAGAGGACGTGTGATGGAGGAACTCTGCAAGCTCTCGTCTTTAAGGTGGAGTCCATCTGCTTGTTCATGTCAGTGTAAATGACATGGATGATTTATGTTTGATAAACAGGCCATGGGTGGGGAGGGATATAATATACAGAATACCTTTGCTCTCAAACAGTGGGCTAGCAATTACGTTGTCTCTGTCTCTGTGTGTGGGTGTGTGTGAGTGTGTGAATGGTTGTGAAAGTGTTAAAGAAAGAGCGAGAGTGTGATTAAGAAATAGTGTGTGTGTGTGTGTGTGTGTGTGTGAGAGAGAGAGAGAGAGAGAGAGAGAGAGAGTGTCTGTATGTGTTTCTGAGTGAGGGAGTGTGTGTGTGTGTGTGTGTGTGTGTGTTTATTGGGAGGGGGAGCAGATTGTTTTGTCTCAGTAAGGATTAATTGCGCTATGACAATGTTGCAGTTCTCACATTCCCAGCTAAAGCTCTCTTCCCATTGAATCACATAAAACACACACACGCGCACACACACCTGTTTTTGCCACAGGCCTGTTTCTGTCCTTGTACATCGTTCTCTCCTATCCACTAATCTCTCTATCTTTAGCCATCACTTAATGCTGCCTTCACTTGCTCCTCAGATTGTCCTGTTTTCCTCTTCAAAAGTCTCAAAATAGTAATCGAAAATGATTTGCAGTCATGCACTTCAGTGCTAAGTCTTTGTCTTAGTCTTAAGTGCTAAGTCTTAATATTTTGTTATAGTCTACAAATGGACACAACCAAAAGAGATTTAAACGTAATCATTTGGTGTATTTCCTAAACACTGACAACCAGAAACAAGTCGTGTGCTGATGGAGTGCCGTTTCTGGAAACTGAGAATTAAAATAACATCTATATCATGTCAGAACAACTTGAAGAAACAATATTGTACAATTGGGTTGTGTGATATTTTTTCTGTTTGTAATGCATTTCAACTGATTTGAGATCATGAAGAGAGCCTTTTAGGGGTGTGTAATATCAGCACTGCAGTCAGGAACTGCTTGCTGGCAGTGGCAATCATGAACGCTAAGCTGGATCGTGGGTTTTGTTTTTTTGTACAGAAATGTACAGCTAATAAAAAAGTACACAATCCTTTTACATTCAGACTGTGCGCCTGATATTCGCCATTCTGATGCTTCTCTGTGTTTCAGTGTTTGAAGACATCTGAGCTTAGTGAACTTTGTAAACCTGTATAATTTTTTTTGTCAAAATCTTGATCCTTTTTTCTTTTCTGGTAGGGAAAAAAAAGCCATTTCAGGAGCTTAATGTAGGGAAAAATGTCTAATTAATTCAGGCTACGTAATAATTACCATGATGTATTGAGTTTAGATGTTAATTTGAAACCTATAGAAAGTTTTGCATATAGAAATTCTCTCGATTCGCACAATATGCTGACAAACTCTACAGTGACTTTATTTATCATGAAACAATGACATTTTCTACATTAGTCAAATCCTTGGGTTAGTATCACATGACCCTGAGCAGAAATGGAAACTCGTATTTACTGTAATTCCAGGAGCACCTGAACACAGCATGCACATGTTATTGTATACATATTGTAATATGTATAGAAAATATTCATATTGTAATATGTATAGAAAATATTCTTAAATTCTAGTTGTCTTGGTTGTTAATGTGTTTTGTTATTTATTAACACAAACCTTTGTGTGTGTCCGTGTGTCCAGGGTCGTGTGGAGGTGGAGGCTGGTAATGAGAATATGAAGTTTGAGACAGGGCCTTTCTCCTACTACGGTGTCATGGCACTTAATGCTACATTAGGTAAGTGGGACTGATACACACACATGCGTGCACACACGCACTTCTCTTTCAAACCCCCTTACAGACAACGTGCCTCACGTACTGCTGAGTGATTCCCACTAAATAGACATTTTTCTGGAGTTAAGTGAACATTAGAAGATTTTTTTCACAAATAGTATTAACAAATTTAGCCTAAAACAGTCATTTTGTCTCATAATCCATATTTAATCCACCCAAAGGGCCACCCATCATCATCAGAGCATGGGAAACGCACACTACATGAATCTGAATCACCCACAATGTGTGACTGCCACCTAGTGGTCTGAGTTAACACGCCATACATTTTCTTCACTTCCAAGAAAACTGTGTCGCTTTTTTTCCCCCCATTTCTTTTGTTTTCCTCTTTGTAACTGTCTTCTCATACATTCTGTTTTCCATCTTTACATGGAAACTTTCTCTGTCTGAACGCGCCATCGTGTCTTACAGCTCCTCCTTCCCTCACTCCCTCAGGAAAGGTTTCTCGTCCTCGACACCTCTCTCTAATGAGGTGTTCTATCTTCTCCCGTTTTCCAGGTAACCTCAAGTGTGTGAGTTCTCGAAGCGCACACTGGGATTATTAACGCCTGTGGTAGCAGCCATGCATCCTTTTGGCCCTTTTAACTCCTAATCCTTAAGATTACTAAATAGGGTGATGGAGATGATCCTTGAACGGCATGAAGTTTAAAACTAATTTAAGTTCAATGAAGTGCACATATTCATATACATCATCTTCATGTCCTTCCTTTGGTGGTTTAACTCTTTGTGTTGATTAAGGCACTGATTACTTTTTTGCATGTCAGCTCATGTCCATGTCACATTTACGTTTACAACATTTGGCATCCAGAGAAACATACAAAATTTCTTTGAAGTCTCTATTAATGAACACATTAACACTGGGTCATTATGTTACAGAGGGTCATTAGGTTATAGTTTCAGGAAACTATCAACCTAAAGAAAAGGAAAAAAGGTTTCAGGAAAAGGTTGGTGTTCACCCACTATGTAAAGCGTCTTATGTCGACATTTTTGGCTGATTGTACATGACTAGAAGCACATAGAAACTGGGATTTAATAACGATTAGGACCAAATTAATTTCTTTCTAACACTATTGGTACTTCTATAATACTTTTATATGTCACATACATAAATCATACACAGTATAACATGCACTGACTTGTATTTTAGGAATCTTCATAGTAAATTTAAAAGTAAAATTAAATGGAAATAAAGTGGAATAAGCTATACAATAAATGGATTTGGATGGACAAGATAAATAAACAGACAAAATCTAGAAAAAATATGTAAAAAATATAGCATGAATGTACTACAATGACTTTTTATAGCTTTTTAGTTCCAAGTTAGTTTCTTTTCTCATTTACATTATAGCAGAATTAAACATGTTCCAACCAATTATTTTGTTAAATTTATATATTTGTTATTAGTCATGGATGTAGCTTGTTCGCCATACACTGGTTATTACTACAGATACGGTACTATATGAAAACAAACCTGTTATTCATATTACACCATCATTGTCAAAGCTTCTGTTCTAGAAATTAAAGCAAAACTTTCTTACTAATCAGATTCGAGAATTTAGCTTCACTGTGTTATAAGTAAAGAGAGGGGGGAGCAATATGTAATAAAATTCTACAAATGTCCTATTCATGGAAATTGATAAACTCCCACTCTCTCATATCAATACATTAAAGCAATCCCAGTGGAGCTAACTTGTTCCTGATCTATTTACCCATCACTATATAATAATGTAGAGTAAATAAGACGATGGAGACATCCGTAGCATTTGTTTGAGTCTGAATTCCGCCAGTAGAGGGAGCTAGATATTGTATATGAAGATATTCTTTTAAAAATGGTAATTAGTACACTGTAATAGCATCATGATTCAATTGTGGACACCTCAGCAAATGTGTGTCGTCTTCTTTTTACTGTGTCACAGCACAGAAAGCTCATGAAATGCTACTTTAAATACATTTACTGTTACATAAATCATTTCACATTCGTAAAACATTATAGACTCAAATTGCAGCACAGCAGCAAAAGACAGTAGCGACTATCATTAGCAACAACAGACAATAGCGACTATCATTAGCAACAACAGACAATAGCGACTAGCATTAGCAACAACAGACAATAGCGGCGACTAGCATTAGCAACAAGTTAGCCAGAGAGATACACTTTCTTCACTTTTCTCTTTTGACTCCAGACAAAATCAGACCATATACACATATTAACAACTCTACACAATGCTTTTATGTAGA
Organism: Tachysurus fulvidraco; assembly: GCF_022655615.1. Classification (NCBI taxonomy): domain Eukaryota; kingdom Metazoa; phylum Chordata; class Actinopteri; order Siluriformes; family Bagridae; genus Tachysurus; species Tachysurus fulvidraco. The sequence goes on from NC_062526.1 coordinate 4,686,923, forward strand.
AAACACACATTCATCCTAGAATTCTTATTGAACATTAATGTAAAACACCATATATTGCTGCTGTTTTTGTCAATGTTGTATATATTATTACATTTATGATATTTAACAGAAGCCTTAATCTTTTAACTTTCTTTTAATGTGACATACATTTTTCTAACTGCTGAGCTATTGACAGTTAAGGGACTTGTCCATTAGTTGTCAGATTGAATTCACCACCATCCAATTAGTAGGGCAACACATTAAACACTAGACTACCACATTTCCCATAGTAATACAGTATTGTTGTAATACTGTAAGAATCCACAGAGTGTCCTGTTTTACCTACCACGAAGTTGCCTTGCTTGAAAATAGCAGTTGATGCTGACGTGGCATTAATAGAACGTTAAATAAATTAATAAACAAGCTTGTCAGAGGACAAAAGTGAGTAGCATCACATCAAGCTTGCCAGCTAATGTAAGAGATACCTCAGAGTCTGGTCAGTGTTATTGATTTATACAAATTTTCTTCATATGCACCGATCTAAAGCCGGTGCTGCTATAAAACCCGTGTAAAAGTAGAGAAGCGGTGCTTTTACCATGTACACCGTGTGAGCAGCCATGTTGAATTAATGTTGCTATGGAAACAGGGTTCGAAGCGATCAGTCGATTTTGGAATTGATATGTTTTTTGTGACTTATGTGTTGTTGATTTCATCTCAAACACAGTATAATAGTAAACTGTAGTTTTGATCTTTCTGTAGAACTTTCTGTAGAGCCTCAGGGTCTCTCACATGTTTTTTTACATATCAACATTAGTTTTTTCTGGGTTATCCAGTTTCCTCCCACCTCACAAAAACAAACCAGTAGGTGAACTGTGTGTATGTGTGTGTGCATGTGATGCCATACATGAATTCATGTGTATTAAAAATAATATAGATTCTCATTATTTGAGGCTTGAGACTTCCACTGCTACCTGTTTTTTTTTTTTTTTTTTAAACCCAGTTAGTCCATTGAGTTTTGCCTTTCATGGGCTCATTTGCACCAAATGCAAATCAGCTGAGACGTGCACATGCCTGGTAATTTACAGACAATTGATGTTCAACAACAAAAACATGCAAAGAAGGAGAAATTTATCCATCCATCCATTTCTGTACCGTTTATCCTACACAGGGTTGCGCTATGTCTGGAGCATATTCCAAGGGCCTCGTGGCACAAGCGCACACACACACACACACACACACACACACACACACACACACACACACACACTGCAGACAGTTTAGAGATGCCGTTCAGCCTATAGTGTGTGCCTTTGGACTGGGGGTGATAACCAGAGTACCGAGAGGAAATCCCTGAAGAATGACAAGAACGTGCAAACACCACCCACACAGGCCAGGGAAGGGAATTAAACCACCAAAATCCAAATTTTATTTATTTCAAACATTTACGCACAAGTACTGAAACCTTGGGGAACATTTAACCTACACTTCTTTTTTAGTTGTCAGTGCACTGGCACACACTTAAAAATGGCTTGTAATTGTTATTACCCAGCATGCATCTGTGTCAAAAGCACCGACCTGCATGAGCTGCATGAGAAACAACTTTTATTGCTCTTCTAAATACCAAGAACAACCTGGTCTGCTCACTATATATACTTTATAGTATATAATACTATCAATTTAAATTTTTGCTTTTTATTTATTTCCATTTACTGTTACATAAATGTTATGTTTATTAACCTGAACTAATATTTAAGCTCTTGTAGGATGTCAGATGTGTCTTTAAGTGTTTACTCTGAATTTTCTTTCGCTCTGGCTCTGTAATGGCTCTTGACTTGTTATGTAGTGGTGTGAGCATACGTTTTGTATGAGTGAGTAAACATAACTTGTATCTTACTAAGCCTGGACTATGTGTGTGAAATGAATAAGGATGTCAATTTCATTATATATAAAATATTTCATTTTTTATGCGTTTCAGAGTTCCGTTCACCGTCTCGCATCAGCGGACTAAACCGTTCGTCATCTCTTAACTGCACGGATCGCTCAGAGTCGCAGTCCATCAGTGGTAGCAACACACAGCTGAACAGCTCCCCAGCCGCACATTACGTCCCCGACTTCAACGTTCGTGCGCTGACTGACCTACAGATAGTCAAGGTGAGAATAGAGATTTGAATCGAATTCTTCACAGAAATCATCACTGAAAATTTATGTACGTTTATGGCATCAGACATGATTTTGGCTTGGAGATGTCATAGCCTAGTGGTTAAGGTGTTGGACTTCTGCTGAGAAGGTTATGAGTTCGAATCCCAGGTCCACCAAGCTGCCTCTACTGGGCCCCTGAGCGAGGCCCTTAACTTTAAATTGCACAGTTGTATGAAATGAGCTAAAAATATAAGGTTGGGTGCACGATGTTTGAAAGCCAATGTTGACATTTGAAATCACCAAAACGAACACGCCCCCTAACCCAAATGGGTGTCACCCCTGTTTTGACAGCTGCCCCAGCAAGCCAAGGGGATATTTTTATCAATAAATCAACTCAATGAGTAGTACTATGGTAATACAGGTCAAATGTGTTTTTGTAGTACTGTGTGTTGTACCGTGAAAGGATTAGCTCCGTTTCACGCGGAAGACGACATTCAACACCTAGAACCCGAGGAAGAGGTAACGACAGAGGCTAATGTCAGACATGGGCACTGAACACACTCTCTGCCACATATTGACAAGACACGCTCCTTTCTGCTAATTGGCTACACGTTTGTTTTGTTTGACGGCCCGACTCAGTTTTCTGAAGCATTTTTCAAACATCGTGCACCTCACCTTTAAGTCAGTCTGGATAAGGGCATGTGCAAAAATGCCCTAAATGTAAATGCTTTTAAGTTTATATCAATGCATACATCCATACAGGTGCTCTACGTCACAGAGGTCACTAAGAATATCATCAGCTGTATTTTTACCAGCAGAAGTCTATAGATTTATTCGGGACAGAACACGTTAATAATGACACGTCAATCGTAAATAGACTTTTATTTAGTGAATTTGTAGAGTAGCTCTAGTTGCAGTTCCTATTTTTGACCACTAGGTAGAAATTCGCTAGTAAATCTTTGTTCATGATTGTGAGTGTGTGTAGCAACTGAAGAGTGATATGTTGAGAGGCCGATTTATACGGTGGACCACTGCTACAATCCTGTAAAATTATTAGCCATCCTAAATGTTAAACTAATTGTTTTATTTTTTTTTAGTTCAGCTCTTTAATGAATTTGAGCTTACATACATCTCATTTATAGTCGTTTCAGTGTGTAAATCAAATAAAAACGATGAGGTTTTAGAGAGATTTAGCCATTTTTTAGAATCTGAATCACTTACTGAAGAGTAAACCTTTAAACATTTCTATGGATTTATCTGTGGTCTGAAACATGGGTGTGGAAAAATACTGCAAAATGATTACATTTCGTACGACTAGTTTACATTTCCTCAGAAAAATATCAGTGAATACATAGATACATCAGATTTTAAACTTCAATTTTTAAAAGAAAGTTGTTGTTTTTTCTCTCGGACACAGACTAATTCCACATATGATTCAGATGAGCATCATGAAACAGTTTAATCTGTTGTAATCTGTCTAACCACTTTAAATTCACATACTGGAAATTTAACTGGAATTGCAGTTGAACAGATGTTTTTTTTCACGTAATATTTTTAAGTGAGTTGAATCAGCTATATAGTCATCGTCTGAATAATGATTTCAACGTGCTGCAATGATTGCTTTGATTGCTTTTCTTGTCGAAAGATGTTGCATAGTCATCTGCTGAGAAGTTGTAATTTTTGATCATTTTAACCGGTTTGTATCGTTTGATTTATTTTCACAATCAAGATTCCCTTCAGCAATCTTGTTTTGCCGTTTCAGTTCACCTGATTCATTTCAGCAGTCTTAATTCATTTGATTCATATTCGTTTCATTTGATTCACTTCGGCAGACTTATTTCACTTGAGTGATTTTTGCAGTTGCATTTTATTTATTTGAGATAAATGTTTCATTGAATTAGATTGAAACTGTTTGCTTCGAATCATTTAGCTTTCTTGGTCTAATAGGATTGTTTCCTCGACACCTCACAGACTCGCGCACAGTTCTTTAATGATCATCTGTAAATCTATCCCTCAGAGAACGTCTTATTTTAATGTTGACGACAAAATAACACATCAACCACAGTGGAAAAGTTCAGAAAAGTTTGACCAACTTACAGCAACAAATTTAATACTCTTTCATTCCAGTATACCCTAATTTAATTCTAAATTTATCCTAATTTAAAACCCCAATTTAATCCAAATTGATATATATTTTTTTTTACTTAAGTGCATGTAAAAGTTCTAAAAGCAGCTGAGTTAATACCCAATTAACTATGCTAAATGCTCTCTCTCTCTCTCTCTCTCTCTCTCTCTCTCTCTCTCTCTCTCTCTCTCTCTCTCTCTCACACACACACACACACACACACACACACACACACTCTTTCTAAGATCACTCGGTCGCAGTACCAGAACGGTCTGATGGCATCTCAGTTGGACAATTCTCCCCAGTCTCCAGACAGCGGACAGATGCGTGTGGAGAACAACAGCACGGTGTCTCAGTCTCCATCTGACAACACGCTCACACTCCCTATGACAGACACGCCACCAGACGAGCACACGTCACTCCTAAACGAGCAGAACTCCCTGTCTACTCGGCAGACCATTAACAGCACACAGAGCGAGATCTGATTCTCATGCACAACTTTCCAACAGCATGCTAGAGACCACCATCCAATACACTACTTTACACACACACACAAACACACTTTCCAGCCTGAACAATGAAACTTGCAGACGTCTGAATTACTGACACATACACCCATATAATCTATTTAACTTTCTGATATTCTTCAGTTGTACAAATTTAAAGCTGCCAAAATGAAGGGCAATTGGATGGAGAAAAAACTGGATGGAGAAAAAACTCTGTGATTGCACTGAGAAGTTAAGTCTGGATGATGGACTGAGTTGTTTTTTGAGCAAACAATGCATCTGGGCATTTTAAAGACTGAAATTTTTTATAGAATGAATATTTGTTTAGAAAGCCAATGTTTAATTTTCTGGTGTTCAGAGGAAGAGTGGGGCAGTTCGTGAGGAAAGCTGAAACCTATGTGAAATAAGTGGTCCAGTAAGACTACAGATTACAGGAATATTCCAGCGTTTTTCAGATTAATCTCTATCCACTGCATGTGTAGTGTATGAGCGAGGAGCACAGATAAGAATTTTAATGCAAGGAGAATTTATCTTGGAAAAAACTGTATTTATATAAAGGAAGTGCAATTGTCAGAATGTTGAAGAACAACTATACAGTATAACGCATTTTTGATGACAGTTGTAAATTAAGCACATTGGATTGTAGTTTAATATCATAAGTCAACGGTTTTTCTGTGAATTCTTTTAAATAGTACCAGGAAATTAGTCCAAATTCTTGACTGTAGTAATCTCGGCTGTGCTACAAATGTGATCAGAGGAGATTTATTTGAAAACGCTGAGGCAGTTACTTTTTTAGATACATGTGTGTATTCATGTTCATGCTCAACTGTTTTAAAGAATCTTCATCTTTAATCCTAATCGCACCAAAATCCAAGATGTATCTCAGGGAGACAATAAGCACCACATCTATAAATCTATATGTTAAACAATTCTCTGTTTTTCATTATACAGTATAAAATAGAATAAGTGACCAAAAAAAGAGAAACTTAAGCATGTTGAAGTTTCATCTTGTATCGAGTCCCCGTATTTGCCTACTGTAAGTGAACTTTCTAATGTTTTTTGACCATCTGTTCATATTTAAAGTGAATCACTGTACAAGCAGTGAGTCTAACTGTTGACTTTCCAGTGTCTGTGGAAAATGCATAAATAAGCTTTAAGAATTGAACTTGAAGATAACCCAAAAGACACACACACACACACACACACACCCTTATATACTGTATTTATTTGACGTATAATTTCAAACTGTATATTTTCTTGTGAAAATGTCATTTTTTTTCTTTGTCTTTATTTTAATTTTTTTAAATGTGTTTTATCGTTCTTGCCTTGAAGATATAATTCAGATCAACAGCATGTCTCGGTACTGAAGCATCACATCGTATCACATTTCTGGTCCAATTAAAAGACAATCCGTTGTTGCATCCAAACCAAAAAGATCTTTATTTATACAAAATTAACTCAGAGTCCTGGAAATAATGATATGTTTTGTTTTTTTTTTTCTTGCTCTAGCCTTTTATTTTTTTGGTTTTGTTTTCACTGTGAGGGTTTTATTTTGCTTTATACCAAATCTGGAAAAACTCACCCTAAACAGCCTGTATGCAGGACAACAGTCTTAGCCAAATAAATACCAGAAAACTGATATCTTCTTTATGACCTGTGATCTCTGTTTATCTGAAAAAAGTAGAGAGCAGTTTGATTTTTCACTGCTCCATGGGTTTTGTGGGTTTAATCTAGATGCTGCAAATTTTCTGTGTTTAATCTAGAGTCTGCTAGATTTCCAGGTTGTTTGTTGTCTATTTAATGTTTGTTCTCAAAGTTGATATATGGCCATAGGTATGATGATTTATTAAATTAGTTTTCAAAAATTGTGAAATACTTCACCCATTCATCCCTCTTCCACACCACTATGCTACAAAGAGTCACGTGGAACCTGGAGTCTATCTCATGGGACATGGGACACAAAACAGCAGACACCATGAATGGGGTGCCAATCCATTCTAAGGCACGATGGACAATTTTAATCAAGTCAAGAAGCATTTATTGTCATTTCAACAATATCTAGTTGGTAGAAAGCATACAGTACACAATACACAGTGAAATGAAACTGTCTCTCCGAGACCATGGTGCTGCATAAAATGACACGGAGCTAAGGACTAAAGTCCTAGCCTCATAATGCGCAATGTGTGCACTTAATGTAACAGTGCGAGACAAAAGACTGTGCAAACAAACAATACAAAACACAATAGGACAAATATACAAAATACAAAAAATAGCACTGACCATCATGCATACTGTGTATTATAAAGTACATTGTGCAACTAGATACATAGTTTATGATTATACAAAACACAAATGATGTATAATTTTTATAATTCTAATTTAATCAAAATACATCAAAGTTTTTATTAAAGTCTTATAAGTGATTGTTAAAGAACATCTGCTCATATTTTTAAATAATAAGGCAAGAAAGGGATGTTCAGAGGGTTAGTGAACATTAATGAATTATTATAAATCATACACACATCTCATCTCTAGAAACATAGTATAAAAAAACTATCTGCATGTTTCTATAAATTCAGGTGTTTTGTTTAGGTAAAGGGTAAATGGGTAAGAATAGGAATTAAAATCTGTGATTTCAAAAAATACCTTTCTTTCTTTCTTTCTTTCTTTCTTTCTTTCTTTCTTTCTTTCTTTCTCTTTCTTTCTTTCTTTCTTTCTTTGGAAATATTGTCTTTATGTCTTGGAGAAGTTGAGTCGTTGTTTTCTTACCCATATTCTGGAATATTCCTTCTCCTTCTCTAGGATTGGCTAGGAGCGTCGCGCTCACTGCGCTTGGATTGGTTAGTAGATCAATTCTTACCCGCAGCATTCTGCACCATCCAATCAGAGAGCCGGTTTAGTAGTCGCTGTTTTGCCGTTAAACAGGTGGGTTAAAAAATACACGACTTCAAATATTTGAACTGGCCAATAGGGTTGAAGTGGGCGTTAAGCCCGCAAGATTCAACCGTCGGTGTTTTGGTGGCTGGATTGCAGCAGATTAGCTGCTGGTCAACAATAGATAGATACAAAAATTAACGAATTTAATCAAATAAGATGGAACTGACGGATGACGACGGGGAAAATCTTTCGCGAGCAGGTCGATTTTAAACATTTTATAAACGATTAATTGTTTGTAACAAACTTTATTGTTGTTTTAGCTTGTTTAGCTCGTGACCTCCCAGTATACAGTACATACTGGTCCATTTCTTGTCAGCTAACTAACTAGCTAACTAACTAGCTAACTAACTAACTAACTAACTAACTAACGTTAAATAGTAGACGGGAAGAATGAGCTAGGAAACAGCTGTTTTACAGAATTATATCTGCATTAAAACAGATGATCCAGCTGTGTGTAATGTATGAAAGCAACATAAACACTGTTTACTTTGTGTAAAACTTGCTTTTGTGTCCTAATTATAATTTGATGTTGAATAATACAGGACTTTTCAAGCATTTTGCATCCAGGAACCTTTTAAGGCTAAACAAAAATCCTCCACAAGCTTTTATAACCCATAACATTTTCACCAATGAACATAAAATGATCACCATTTTGTGACATTCTGCTTCATATCCTCCTACACAGGATTAAGATTGAACACATTACATTTCGTGAGTGTAAGTCATCGTCTAGATGTTTGGTTAGAGAAATAAAGGAAAAAATATCAAAGAAATTGGCATGAGTATATTGGTTCTGATTATTAGTGATGGCACAGATATCAGATCCTGTCCCCAAAAGAATGGTAATTGGATTTGGAAAAGCAATATCCTTCATTTTTTTATTATTGTTATTTATTTAATCATTTATTTATTTTAACTGAAAATGAGACGCTAGCAGGTGCACATCAGTACAGGATGATATTCAAGGTACTGGTTTCATATAAGAAAAATCTCTAATAATAATGACGCACACAGATTTCTATTATTGAATAGAAAAGATTGACAGGTTTAGAGATTATACCGGTGCTTGTACCACAGAGCATGGCAGATTGGGAGCCTGCTTGTGGTGTTGCCTTAAATTAAACACTAAAGAAACGATCGTCTTCACAGTGAAGAACACATAAACGTTATTCTGACATCATAAATAAGTATTAAAAAAAACTTTTAGAAAGAATATCAGCAATGGACTGGGGAAGTATTTTTTTATTTTAATTTCATTTTATTTTATTACATTTTTTAAATAGTTTTTTCTTACTCTGTATTGTGCTGCATTAAAGGTAAGGTCTCCGTTGTGTGAGAAATGCTTCAGAAAATGAGTCGGAACGACAAACAAAACAAATAACAAACTACCGTGTAGCCAGTGAGCAGAAAGGGGCATGTCTTGTGCACGGAGAGAGTGTTCAGTGTGCATGTGTGACATTAGCAGAAAGCAGTTTTAACATTGACATGGAGGATAAAAACAAAGAAAGAAAGTGAAGAAAGGCTTATGATAAGGCAAGAAGTAGGACGTGTTAATATAGGATCAGCTTTCCAGCACTGGAGAGAACTGAAGGAGCAGGAAGTTGGCTCCTGAGCTAAACACTGTTACTACACAAATAACACCTCTTTTCTATTGTAGTAATGTAAAGAGACAGCTACAACCACGTTTTGTGTAGTAACAGCGTTTAGCTCAGGAGTTATTGACTCGGGAAACTCGAATCTGTGAATATGTGGCCGACTTTAATTAAGTCTCAGAGGTTGCTTTTTTCCTTTACGATAAGTGAGAAACGTTGGTTTTGCTTTGTTTCACAGAACTAATATATGCCGTCCTTTGCATGATTATGCTTGTGTGTCATTTTTGCTTGTTTGTTTATCTGCAATCGTATTGTTCTTCCCTTCAGCTATGATAAAGACACATTTCTTTCCATTAGTTGCCTGGGTTGCGTACGTAAGTGTGGGCGGAGCTATTAATATTGGGGTGGGACCCATTTGGGTTAGGGGCGTGTTTCTTTAGGTGATTTCAGAGCTTAACATTGACTTTCAAACAACAGAGACCCCACCTTTAAAGCTGGTCAATTTGCAGTTTTAACTTGATTTGTGCTGTTCATATGATCATTTTTTCCTACAGGTTAAGAAAAGACAATGAATGAGGAGCAAATTATCATTGCTTCATGCTGTATTTAGCTTTATGTTGAGTCAGCTATGATTAACTTTTTTTTTTTTATGCTGTAATCCAACTATGAAACACATCATTAAGATGTCCTAAAATTGTACAGTTTCACCCAGCCAATTCTATAAGTAACTCTTATTAGTCAGCAATTAAAATGACGGATGAAAATATGCTGTAATCTTTCATAATCATTTCTTAACATCGTAATTTACTCAACAACACATTTGATGAGTAAGCCTGATGTGAACAATTCATTTTGTCAATTCACAGAGATACGCAAGCAAAAACTTGCAGAATACCTGGCGGCGAAAGGCAGGTTGAAGCCACCTAATCCAAAGTAAGTCGTTCTGTTTATTTAATCCTCAATTTGTGAAAATTTGCAAAGTACATGTACAAACCACTGAATTTCTTTTCTTGATTTATTTATTTTTTTCTTTTAAGGCCTTATCTAAAGTCCAGTGCTGTTCAGACAAAGCCTCCAGGAGCGGCGCAGAAATCTCATACTGTAAGTTTGTACATCACGGTCATGCAGGAACAGGATTCTCACACATCCTAGAAAAAAAAGATGCGAAAACATTTGATTATTGTTTCCACTTCCAAGTGATCTATATGTGCTGAATTTGGCTACTCAGTAACAGACCTTTTACTTCATCAGATTGTCTGTACTGTAAACTTTTTCACACAGTCTTGAATACATCCTGACGAGACGCACATTTAAAGCAAACGCTATCAGATGCGCATCAGTACAGCCTAATATTTACGGTACTGGTAACAGAACAGAAAAAGAGGCCATCTCTGTTAATAATGAGACGCACATCGATTTCTACATTTTTCCAGCAGATAGCAGGACACGGTGATCTTCAAACATTTGTACTCGTATGATTCAGCATCTACTCAGTATCATATGATTCAGTATCTACTCAGTATCATATGATTCAGTATCTACTTAGCATCATATGATTTTGATTTGTAAGGTGATTTGATTTGAATTGATGATACCTGCAACAACATTTAATATCCAGGTTTAAATTAAACTTTTAAAAGCAACAGTGAGGCTGGTAAATCTAATCGCTTGTACATTAAATTGGGGGAAGTCGTGGCCTAATGGTTAGAGAGTCTGACTCGTAATCCTAATGTTGTGGGTTCGAGTCTCGGGCCGGCCACGACTGAGGTGCCCTTGAGCAAGGCACCGAACCCCCCGACTGCTCCCCGGACGGCGCAGCATAAATAGCTGCCCACTGCTCCGTGTGTGTGTGTGTGTGTGTGTGTGTGTGTGTGTGTGTGTGTGTGTGTGTGTGTGTGTGTGTGTGTGTGTGTGTGTGTGTGTGTGTGTGTGTGTGTGTTCACTGCTGTGTGTGGATGAGTCAAATGCAGACAACGAATTCTAAGTATGGGTCACCGTACTTAGCCGTATGTCATGTCACTTTCATTAAATTAGTTACACAGCAGTTTGGTAATCAGTTGTTTTTTTACACACTAGTTCTTATTTATCAGTAATTTATTTATCAGTAATAATTTTATTCATCAGATTGTTGCATCGCGACGTGTGTCCTTGCAATGAGCGCTTAAATTGAGTGTGGATAATGTAGATTTCCTGAAAAATCATGATAAAGTGATTCAGAGTCCAGTAAACTTTAAAGGTGATTCCATGTCAAATCTGGAAGTTTCCTGCCTTTGTGCATTACTTGCGTGCTTCAGCTGGTTTAAACATTCAGACTGTCAGCTGACAAAATCTCCACCATCATTTCACTGCCTGTAGCTACAACCTGTTGAATACCAACTGTTGAATAGAACTGATTTATGAGTGAATCTGTTTATATATAGCTTGTAAATGTAATTGTATGTTTCTTTCCAGTAAAAACCACATGGAACCTTAAACAAGGTAGATAGGTTGCTCCCTTGCACGTATTTGAGTTGTTAGAATTATTGTAGATTAGTATAGATCAGGGGTCGGCAACCCGTGGCTCTTTAGTGCCCCCGTAGTGACTCCCTGGATCCTTTTCAAAAATGTATGAAAATGGGAAAAGACAGTTTGTTGTAAATATGGTTTCTGTAGTAGGACAAACATGACAAACATTCTTTTCCAATGCTTTAAAAATGTGCATAATAAATGCAAAGCATTCCCCATAGAAACGAAACTGATATGAAACAGTAATAAAACAGAATAGAAGTTTCAGAATAAAAATAAAAAGTTGTTTGTCACGACTTGTGTAATTAAATTTATTCATAACATTCTTCTTACCATAGTTACTCCTGTACACCTGTCTTTTCTTTCCATGTTCTTCTTGTCTTACTATACTGTCCTTAGTGTCATCTCAAAATTTACTATTTATACCCCCAGTTAATACATTTAATAACTTAAGCTTTTGTCACTAAATTAAAGATTTTTTTAAAGATATAATTTTTTATTCGATCTACAGAGTATTTTTCTGTTGAAGAGATGTCTAGAACTCGATTCAAAGTTTTATTTATTTATTTATTTTTTGTTCTAGATTTTAATGTTAGACCAGTGTTTGTTCTACTCATGAAGTATAAAATATATTCTACTCCCGCCGGACCAAGGCAATTAAATTTCAACATTTCTATCAACGAAGATTTGCGTCATAGCCTGCGACATACGTTTTGGCACGGCGCGGTGCCAGGCAGGTGGCTGTTGCAAACTAACCGACGGGTGTGTCACGAGCCATGGATCCCAAAGGGAAAAAGAGAAAGATAGCTGATGAGAACAGAGGCTTCAAGGAAGAATGGACCGACTCCTTTGCTTTCATTGCCAATGTGGAAGGATTACCTGCATGTTTGCTTTGTAATGAGAAGTTAATAACAAAAAGAGTAATTTGGAAAGACATTTCCAGGGAAGGCATTCTAAATTTGCAGCCGACCACCCAGTTGGGAGTGAGAGGAAAAAGTGTGATTGCAGAAGAAGACTTCTGGAGAAATTAGAGGAGCACAAAGATAGATTTAGGAAGTGGATTGCATCTCCAAACTCCACTACTGCTGCAAGTTTTGTTGTAACCCGAGAGATAATAAAGAGAGGAAAACCGTTCACAGATGGTAATTACATGAAGGATTCATTCATCAAAATATCAGAGTGCCTATTTTCAGACTTCAAAAACAAAACCGAGATAATACAGAAAATTCAAGAAAAATACACCAAAAATCTGATTTCTTTATCGTATTTCTATAATTTCATCAATGCAACAAAACATAATACATTAATATTGTAATGGAAGTTAAAGCACCAAATATCGTACAACATAGTCACGTGGTGTGTCATTCTCTTTAGGATGCGCTGCAGGGAAAATAAACATTTAATCATGAATGCTCTTTATGTATTTGTAGCCTACTTAGTCATTTTGATAGTAGGCTAATATACACTTATAGCCTGTGTTGCCTTCATCTCATCTCATCTCATTTTCTACCGCTTTATCCGAACTACCTCGGGTCACGGGGAGCCTGTGCCTATCTCAGGCGTCATCGGGCATCAAGGCAGGATACACCCTGGACGGAGTGCCAACCCATCGCAGGGCACACACACACTCTCATTCACTCACGCATTCATACACTACGGACAATTTTCCAGAGATGCCAATCAACCTACCATGCATGTCTTTGGACCCTGGAGGTGTGAGGCGAACGTGCTACCCACTAAGCCACCATGCCCCCTGTTGCCTTCATATAAGGCTTAAATAAGGCTTTTAATTTTTTGCGGCTCCAGACAGATTTGTTTTTTTGTTTGTTTGTTTGTTTGTTTTTTTGGTCCAATATGGCTCTTTGAACATTTTGGGTTGCCGACCCCTGGTATAGATGTATTTTGTCACATATACATCAAAGCACAGTGAAATTCATTCTTCACATATCCGTAATTTGGAAGTTGGTGTCAGAGCACAGTGTCCACATGATACAGCACTGCTGGAGCAGGGAGGGTTAAGGGCCTTGTTTAAGGGCCCAACAGTGGTATCTTTGCAGTGCTGTGGCTTGAACCCTGTTTCTCCAAACAAAGCCTTAACCACTTGAGCCACAACTTCCCTGATGATCTTCATAGTTTTGAATTATTATTATTATTATTATTTATTTTTATTTTTTTTACACAAACATTTATTCATGATTCTGGTTAGATAGAAATTTGAGTATGTTCACTAATACTTTATCATCACAGCCTTATGCCTGATGCTCGTTCACAAACAAACACACACACTGTTATTTGTAAAATGAATCAAAATGTTTGAGAACATTGACTTTATTGCCATTTGTCATTGAAAATATTATTTATCAGTAATAATCTTATTTATCAGATTGTTGCATCGCGACGTGTGTCCTTGCAATGAGCGCTTAAATTGAGTGTGGATAATGTAGATTTCCTGAAAAATCATGATAAAGTGATTCAGAGTCCAGTAAACTTTAAAGGTGATTCCATGTCAAATCTGGAAGTTTCCTGCCTTTGTGCATTACTTGCGTGCTTCAGCTGGTTTAAACATTCAGACTGTCAGCTGACAAAATGTCCACCATCATTTCACTGCCTGTAGCTACAACCTGTTGAATACCAACTGTTGAATAGAACTGATTTATGAGTGAATCTGTTTATATATAGCTTGTAAATGTAATTGTATGTTTCTTTCCAGTAAAAACCACATGGAACCTTAAACAAGGTAGTTAGGTTGCTCCCTTGCACGTATTTGAGTTGTTAGAATTATTGTAGATTAGTATAGATCAGGGGTCGGCAACCCGTGGCTCTTTAGCGCCCCTGTAGTGACTCCCTGGATCCTTTTCAAAAATGTATGAAAATGGGAAAAGACAGTTTGTTGTAAATATGGTTTCTGTAGTAGGACAAACATGACAAACATTCTTAACGTTTTCCAATGCTTTAAAAATGTGCATAATAAATGCAAAGCATTCCCCATAGAAACGAAACTGATATGAAACAGTAATAAAACACAAGTTTCAGAATAAAAATAAAAAGTTGTTTGTCACGACTTGTGTAATTAAATTTATTTTTTTTGTCACTAAATTAAAGATTTTTTTAAAGATATAATTTTTTATTCGAACTACAGAGTATTTTTCTGTTGAAGAGATGTCTAGAACTCGATTCAAAGTTTTATTTTTTATTATTTTGTTCTAGATTTTAATGTTAGAACAGTGTTTGTTCTACTCATGAAGTGTATATATACAAGTATAAAATATATTCTACTCCTGCCGGACCAAGGCAATTAAATTTCAACATTTCTATCAACGAAGATTTGCGTCATAGCCTGCGACATACGTTTTGGCACGGCGCGGTGCCAGGCAGGTGGCTGTTGCAAACTAACCGACGGGTGTGTCACGAGCCATGGGTCCCAAAGGGAAAAAGAGAAAGAGAGCTGATGAGAACAGAGGCTTCAAGGAAGAATGGATCGACTCCTTTGCTTTCATTGCCAATGTGGAAGGATTACCTGCATGTTTGCTTTGTAATGAGAAGTTAATAACAAAAAGAGTAATTTGGAAAGACATTTCCAGGGAAGGCATTCTAAATTTGCAGCCGACCACCCAGTTGGGCGTGAGAGGAAAAAGTGTGATTGCAGAAGAAGACTTCTGGAGAAATTAGAGGAGCACAAAGATAGATTTAGGAAGTGGATTGCATCTCCAAACTCCACTACTGCTGCAAGTTTTGTTGTAACCCGAGAGATAATAAAGAGAGGAAAACCGTTCACAGATGGTAATTACAGAAAATACAAGAAAAATACACCAAAAATCTGATTTCTTTATCGTATTTCTATAATTTCATCAATGCAACAAAACATAATACATTAATATTGTAATGGAAGTTAAAGCACCAAATACCGTACAACATAGTCACGTGGTGTGTCATTCTCTTTAGGATGCGCTGCAGGGAAAATAAACATTTAATCATGAATGCTCTTTATGTATTTGTAGCCTACTTAGTCATTTTGATAGTAGGCTAATATACACTTATAGCCTGTGTTGCCTTCATCTCATCTCATTTTCTACCGCTTTATCCGAACTACCTTGGGTCACGGGGAGCCTGTGCCTATCTCAGGCGTCATCGGGCATCAAGGCAGGATACACCCTGGACGGAGTGCCAACCCATCACAGGGCACACACACACTCTCATTCACTCACGCATTCACACACTACGGACAATTTTCCAGAGATGCCAATCAAACTACCATGCATGTCTTTGGACCGGGGGAGGTGTGAGGCGAACGTGTCTTTGGACCCTGGAGGTGTGAGGCGAACGTGCTACCCACTAAGCCACCGTGCCCCCTGTTGCCTTCATATAAGGCTTAAATAAGGCTTTTAATTTTTTGCGGCTCCAGACAGATTTGGTTTTTTTTTAGTTAGTTTGTTTGTTTTTTTTTGGTCCAATATGGCTCTTTGAACATTTTGGGTTGCCGACCCCTGGTATAGATGTATTTTGTCACATTTACATCAAAGCACAGTGAAATTCTTTCTTCACATATCCGTAATTTGGAAGTTGGTGTCAGAGCACAGTGTCCACATGATACAGCACTGCTGGAGCAGGGAGGGTTAAGGGCCTTGTTTAAGGGCCCAACAGTGGTATCTTTGCAGTGCTGTGGCTTGAACCCTGTTTCTCCAAACAAAGCCTTAACCACTTGAGCCACAACTTCCCTGATGATCTTCATAGTTTTGAATTATTATTATTATTTTTTTTTTTTTACACAAACATTTATTCATGATTCTGGTTAGATAGAAATTTGAGTATGTTCACTAATACATTTTTTCATCACAGCCTTATGCCTGATGCTCGTTCACACACAAACACACACACAGTGTTATTTGTAAAATGAATCAAAATGTTTGAGAACATTGACTTTATTGCCATTTGTCATTGAAAATATTGCAGTTATGTGCAAAATGTGATCAGATTCTGATTCAAGTGGGTGTGTGTGTGTGTGTGTGTGTGTGTGTGTGTGTGTGTGTGTGTGTGTGTGTGTGTGTGTGTGTGTGTGTGTAAAGCTGTGGAATATGTTTATTTTCAAACGATTTTCTAGAGTTGAAACCTTTAAGAAGTTTTTACATTAACGTTTTAACATTATTTTGTTCCCCTTTTTATGCTCCTAGTTCATAAAAGGAAAAGAAAACGCAGCTCTCAGTTCTTCAAAAAACAACAAACCAAAATGGAATGTGCTGGCTGAAAATAATAAAAATTTACTTCCTCGAGCTCCTTCTGCCGTCCCCCTACGCCTCCCGTTCCAACCCACTGTTTCACAAACAGCTTCTCAGCAGGCTAGAACACAGTGCAGAGAAGCAGCTTGTGCAGTTAGAAATCCTTCTGTCAGAGAGCAGCAAACAAAACCAGCTCCATACACAAATGTCACAGCCCACAAGCCAGACAAGACTGTTAAGAAGGGTCAAGTGTCTGTGCCGAGCCAAGCGAAAGCTCTTCGCACGTCTATGGTAAACACGCGTACAAGCATCGTCAAGACGGACCTGCAGAAAAGGAGTTTGGTCACTGGCCCTGAAAAGGTAGTGCAGAAACCTCAGGTCAGTTGTCCCACGGTGAAAGAGCGTCGACGCAACACCGTTCCAAACACAACATCTTCAATTAGTAAACAGGCCACAGTGACGCTAAAGCCAGCTAAGGAAAATAGCAATTACAGGAAAACACACACTGATCTGAAGAAAGCACTGACCAGATGTCCAGTGGAAAAACCAGACACATTAGGCAAGACACAAACCATTTCCCGAGAGACACGATTATTAAACAAGGCAGGAAATAAACCCGGGCTTTCTCACACAGGAAAAAGTGTTGTAGTCACAGCCAGGCAAGGATCCTCTCTATTGTCGACTTTTAAAACTGAAAACGCTCCAAAATCAACCAGCGAGATTGTGGCTGGTGTGAATAAAGCAGCTCCACAACAACGGCGTACCACATTTAAACTCCCCTCCAAGCCCACCGCTCAAGCTCCAGTGCCACAGACTCTTCCACGCCCAACCAAGCCGTCCAGCCGGACCAGTGTGTCGAAGGTGCAGCCGAAGACGCCCAAGTCAACGTTCAATCCTGGGACAAATGGTGTCAGGACTGTCCCCCTGGACGGTAGAAATAAACCAACCACTGCTCAGGAAGAGAGACTGTGAGTCACAGTAATGCATTTTTTTTTTCTTTTCACAAAACACAATTTATATCATAATATTGACGTTTAATAGCAGTGATGGCTAGAAAGATGATCAAGACGCCTATATTTGCCTTCTGCAAAACAGGGAATACAGAAACGATAAATGGCTTATGACAATGAGTGGTACTTTAACGACATAGTTGCATGCAAGCTAATAACAGAGAAAGGGATTGTGGGTAAGCGTAAGTAACTGAACGTTAGCTCCCAAATTAATGCAGCTGATGAAATTTCACCAATATCCTTTAAATGCTATCAAGGGAGATTTCTTTATTGTATTGAACACAGGAATTGGAGCCACTCTTATTTCTCTGAGCCAATAAATGATGTGTGTATTATGTAAAAGCAGATTGGAATTCAAATCCAGTTGGAACAAAGTTTGTCGGGTGAACCTTAACACACAGGGCTTAGTAACATGAGCTGATTTTTTATTGAACTGATCGCCTGCTTAAACTTGCAGTGCGTGTAGATTTTGTTTTCCTGGAATTATTTTGCGGGAAAATATTCGCATGACGTATCCCCAAGTGATGTGTAGACAAGTGCTTATTTCAGTCCCTTACTTATTTTCCTTCAATGGTAAAAGATTAGACATTATTCTTTTATACTCTTAAAGCCTTTGATGTGAAAAGCACTGAATTATTTATCGCTATATCAGTATCATATTGCCCAGTCCTGGTCCAAAGTCAGATTTTCATGGTTATTTATTTGTTTGTTTGCACTGAATGTAATATATCTGTGTTATTAAGTGTCAGGAGTGTTGTGTGACAAGAGTGTCAGCAAGAATCAAATTAAAGGTGTACAAGACAGTAGTGAGAGCAGCTCTGCTGCGTGTGTTAGGGGCTTTTTACACCTGGTCACTTCATGCGTTTCCTGTGATCAGATAGCTATCCGATGGTAAAAAGACCAGGTTTAAATGCCCTCCGAAACGGTTTCGAGACAGATATAAATCCGATGGTTCGAACCACTTCAGGAGGTGGTCTGGGGTGCATTTGAGATGAAACTAGACCGGTGTAAAAGAATGTGGTTATTCAAGCCACATACCTCAGCTCTATACTCCTCCCAAATGGAAGTACGTCACTCGCAGGTGACTCACGAGTCGTGCATCGCGCCAGAAACAAACATGTTTTCCCACATGTGCTGGCGCCGATCTTTCACCCAGGTGTCTCGTTGGGTCTTAAAACGCACTGCTGCCGCCAGCAAAAATGCGGCAAACAGTAAATGCTGTTTTTTGTAGCAACCGCATACACCAAAGCGTGTTCCATTTCAATTACCCCGGAAATGAGGTAAAATATATTTGCATTTTGGGCGGGAGTAGAAAGATCGGATCGATATCCGATTCGCCAAGACGCATTTATGTGGCCTAATGTAAATGGAACAGTTTTAACTAATCAGATAGCTATCGGATCAGAGAAAACACATGAAGTGACCAGGTGTAAAAAGGCCCTTAGAGACTAGTAGTGAGGAAAAGACATGAGGCAGAGATGAGGATGATGAGGTTCTCTTTAGGAGTGACGAGGATTTACAGGATTAGGAGCGAGCACATCAGAGGGACAGTTCAGGTTGGTTGTATTGGGGACAAGGTCAGAGAGGCTAGATTGAGATGGTTTGGACATGTACAGAGGAGGGAGATGGTTATATTGGTAGAAGAATGTTGGAGATGGAGCTGCAGGTCTAGAGAAAGGACAAAGAGGAGATGTATAGATGTGATGGTAAATGGTGTGAGAGTAGAGGATGTCGAGGATAGAGTTAGATGGAAACAGATTAACATAACGTGGAAGTAACTAACACAGGGGTCGGCAACCCGCGGCTCCGGAGCCGCAAGTGGCTCTTTTATCCCTCTGCTGCGGCTCCCTGTAGATTTGGAAAATAAATATTTAATTTAAATTTTTTGTTTTTGTTAGTTAGTTTTTTAAAAAATATAATTCTAAATTCTAAGATCATGATGCTCTTGTAACATTAAAATTAATTTTTTTTTATTATTTTTTTTTTTATGCGTCATAACTGCCGACTTGCGAAATCCGACACACAGAAGCAGGGCAGTTTTGGTTTGCTGCAGCCGGCAAGTTAAAGTTTTGATGTCATGCATGGCTGTCAAGTGCCACGCATTGAGAGTGACAGTCACGCATTTGGGTCTTTTCTCACGCTCTCCCGCCGCACATCATATTCTCACGCAGAAAAACTTTTTGACTATCATATATTTAATAAGCCGCAGCGCCCAAAATGTATCAGTCCGCACCGCTGTCTCTGTGGAACCGGGCAGGAACCAAGCGCGTCTCAGTTCTTAGTCGAGCCTGACACTTATCAGCCAATCAAAAAAGAGGTTACACAATAGCCAATCAGAAAATATCACTATCTGGGAAAGATTTAACGCAACATCCAATGAAAAAAAGCGAGGGGTTGGAGAGGTCATGCTTGCCTGTCTTCAAAACTTGAGAGCCCTGGTCATGAATACAAATGACTCAATTATACATTAAACATTTTATTTGAAAGTAACCTTCAACCCAGCGTCTTTTTTCTTAAGGTTAGTTCAAGCTGTTCGAAATATTTTTGTTTGCCTGCAGAAATAAAATTGCGTTTACTCGGTAGCAGTTCATTGATTTTATAAATGCAACACACTGCAGTTTTTTCTATACTTTCCATAAAGGTAAAAAACGATATATGCAGTGTTATCTTCACTTTAGATGTCAAAAGAATTTTGTGGCTCCCTGTGGTATTTTTTCTGTGGGAAACGGGTCCAAATGGCTCTTTTGAGTGTTTAAGGTTGCCGACCCCTGAACTAACATATATTTCCAAACTACAGGCGTAAACTTAAAGAGTGGCGAGAGGCAAAAGGCATCACATATAAACGTCCGCCGATGCCTGTACAGCCAGCGAAGAGGAAGATGGTCGCTCTGCCTCCTCAGGGATACTGGAGTACAATAGAACAAGAGGACGAGGTCCATGGCTTTGTCTGTGCTGTTAACCAGTCTCTGAACGACTGCATCAAACTTCTTCAACAGGTAACATGATCACGGTTCTACTACTGGTAAATAATCTGTCCGTGTACTAACTCCATCTCATGTTTGCGATGACGAATGAGTAGCTTCTTGTGTAACACTCACTTTACCTTTTTGTTTTGAGTGAGTAATGAAACATGATGGAACATGCTTCCATCATAGGAAGGTAAATCTTGACATGACGGTCTTCATACTACAGGTCTTTCAGCACTATTGCTTTTTTTTTTTTTTTTTACTTTTTACTTGTTTTTAACCCTGATATAATAAAATTTTATAGAACAAGTTCCTTTACACCACTCTTATTTTCACGTCTTATCATGTTCCCAAGAAAACAATGAGCCTTACAAACATCATTTAAAAACATCTCCGCCAGTGAGCTTGTTAATATAGTGAATCGACTTGTATCTGGCCAGAGAAGCAAGAGATAATATGAAAGTTTCTACATTCCACAGAATTGCAACATTGATGTATCTCTTGCGTGCCAACACTGGTTTTGTTAAACATACTCTGCCTGTTCCATGTAATGTTTAGTCTTAGTGAAGTGAGGTGCTTCATAATACAGTCTTACTAATCGATGGTGGATTGATTCTGTGCCAAATGGTTTTATCATCAGATTTTCTTAACTACTCGTTTCAGTCCTACTGTATTCCTCACTAATTAATTAAACAGATTAATATTCACAAGTGTTTAATTTGCTTGCCGACAGGGGTGTCCTGTAGACCAGGTGCGAGATGTCCTGTCACGGGTGCCAATGGCACAGAAATTCGCTAAATACTGGATTTGTCAGGTGCGCTTGTTGGAGCATGAGGGCAATCTCGATGTGCTGCCAACATTTGAGGAGGCAGTTCGTTTAGTCAGAGAGGTATGCTTTGTCTTTTACTTCCCACATGCTTTTTATTAGGTAGTACACCCGCACATAATTGCCATACATTGTTCCTCCCACACACACACACACACACACACCTTTCTCCTGTTGATTATCGTGGAATTTCATCAGCCTTCGGGTGTTGACATACAGGAAACCAAAGGAAAGTTTACAACTGAACTTTCTTCACTTTGTTACAGCAGATAAGCCATTGTTTAATTCTATTTTTCACCCACATCTAAGATAAGCATAAAAGCTTTCCAAAAAAAAAAAATAAACAGTACAGTCTGATATTTAAGACTCGTTTTTGTTTTTTATTTTCTTTCAATTCTTAGATTATAACATGCATGATATTACAACGGTAAGGGACAAAGTGTTTCAGATGTCGTAAACAAGGCAATACCTATAAAATTACAGTATTGAAAACGCCCGTAAACGATGGAGCAATAAATCATACTGTAAATACCAGAGCTGTAATGATCCCAGTAGTGTCGAGGTGCTGCCTTTTATCAAATATGGGAGTACTTCTCTAATGAACCCACCCTGGTGATAAAACACATTTTTGCTCCTCACAAAGGAGCGTGAGGGAAGTAAATATTTATCCAAGGATTGGTGGTTCACTACTGCTCGAGTGTTTCACCTTCATCTGATCAGATATAAGCATCTAAAATAGAATGTTTTTGGCAACAAACATTGAAGGTTATACAGAAGAGAGCATCATGGACTCCGTGAAGATTTTAAATCAAGCATTAAAGCCAGGTTGCAGAAACTACCAAAAACCGACACATTTTCTTACGTTCAAATCCTTTATTTTATTTTATTTTATTCATTATTTTGCATTTATTTATCTTACCTGTCTTTACAGAGGAGAGCTTTAGAGCTGACTGTGTATTTATTCTCATTGGTTTTGGATTGAATTAATTTTATTCAAATAACCCGTCATTTTGACATAAAACTATAATAATTAAACATAAACATATGAACTTTGGTTGTCAGTGGTAATCTTCCCCACATTTGAAGCTCTGGTACTTTTATCTGTTCCTGGGCGAGAAAAGAATTAATGCGTCATCAGCTCACATATTTATTTTAGTCACTAGGAATATCGTATCAGTGATTTTGCATCGCATCATACAAAATTGAGAAGTCATTGTTTATTTTTAAGGGTGCGGATTTGGTTCGATAACCCTACGTTTTTTTTGCTTTACAGCCTGTCGATGAACTGCGCTCTGTGGTATTTGAGATCCTAAAGAAGAAAGAAGCAGAAGGTAAAAAAAAAATAGTAGTATGTAAGAGTATGGAATTTTCTAGATAATATTTTTATATATATATGAACTAGGTGATTTTATTATTTTTATTATTATTATTATTTAATAAATGTCCCTATATAGAGAAATTAATCATTGTGAGAATAGTTGCATAAAACAATCTTTTCTGGTAATGTTATAGACTGTCTGTATAGGTTCACTTCCCTGATAAGATATGACTACATTGTGGTAACTGAGAGGTCACCTAAACACACACACGTGTTTAGCACACACATACCAACACACACTCACTACACCCTCCCTCTTCTTGGATGACTATATACTCCTGCTTTTCCTAATAAACTTTAGAACTTATCTTTGAAAGACTGGCACGTGTGTGTTTCATTGAGACTTCCGCAAGGCCTTGTGGAGAACAGAACAGGTTACCCTGCCCAGGCGGCAGATGAAAAGAGGGTTACCCTTTCCAAGCGACGGATGAGAATTCCTTACAATCATCTTGTCAACCTTTTTTTTTTTTTTTTTAGGATCCTCCTCAACTAAAGAGAATGATGTAGGCAGGGATGAAGATGGAGAACACAGTTTCAGCTCGTGCACCCCTAAACCTGTCGGCGCACTGATCCGTGGAGAGAAAAGAGACTCATCTGTAATAAAATACAAGATCACAGCCACTCCTGGGTATATCATCATTCTTTCTTGTGTACATTGGAGTCTTTTGGGTTTTTTTGCGGGAAATTAGACTGATGAAAATGAGATGCTGTAATTTACGCTTGTGCTCTGGTTCAGTACCAGCCACAACCTGTTGTTATATAAATAAGGAATAAAATGATTGGGTTAATTACAGCATGCCCTGGAGTGTTTTATTTACTATTTATTATTACAATATTTAATTCTTACCAATTTTTTTATAATAATTTAAAAAAAACAACAAAAAAAACAAACAGCCGAATTAATAAGAACCTTTCAGAATTGTATAATTTTACATGCTGAAATGTGAAGACGGCTTGGTTTGATAGATTTTCCCCTCTTTTCTTCCTTAGACAGCTCTCTGGTCTACATGTTGGTTTATAACAAAAAGAGCTTTGAGATATTAGACATTCAGAGCTGTGTGCAATAAGAAGCACATGTTAATCCAGTGTTCCAATACGTTTAATCACATGTTTAATTGTTGAGTTGGAGAAAAAAAATAGTCTGTACATCTAGATGTATATATCAGGAAATAAATGCTGAAATCGTCTCATATCGATCATTTGAACTCGAACACAAATATCTTGGTTTCAGAAGGAATTGTATGTTTGCGTATAACATATATACATAACAGGTGATGAAATGTTTTTCTTTTGTTTAGTGGGAAACAAAGCCAGCAGAGGCAGAAGCCAGGGTATGTTAATGGCCACGAAATCCGCTTCATCACTCCAGTACGCCGATCCGTACGCATCGAGAAAACATCCTCCCGTTACCCAGCAGTACTGCAGGAGCACGACCCCTGTGTGTCTTCGGTCCATGAACTCTTATCCGAGGGCGAAGGTGAGAGTGAGTTCACAAGCACAGCAGAAACGCCAAACTCTCCGCTTTACGTGTACCGAGAAAACGATGCTCTGAAGGAGCAAGTGCAGATCCGGCTGGTTTACGACGATACCAATGCATCATGAAACTGTGACGAAGAGTCTGGAATTCCATGATGCTAAAAAGCTTATAATGATGCCATGATTGCTTAAGGGATTTTTTTTAAGCACATCATCAATTTTACTGTGTTGAGAAAGTGAAACATTTTAATGTTTCTTAGGACAAAAAAATGCAACGCATGACTCGTAGTTACATGTTCAAGCTGGTAGCGCATGAGAATAATAAAGAAGACGTTTTAACTATTTCTAAATCTTTCATCCGTGTCTGTATAATGATATGGGTTTTAATACCAAGCAAATTGGTGTTTGTTTTTTTTTTTGTTTGTTTTTTTACTCAATTATATGCAATTTTATGAAATTCTCTGTTTCTGTTCACTGACAGTTTTTGTCTTTTTCTGTTTTGTTTTTTTTATTTAACAGGAACTTGTCAGTATGTACACACTGTATTTGGCTGAGCTTGCCATTTCATCATCCATTCTGCCAAATGGTGTAAATATAAATGCTTATCAAATGTTATCAGTGAAGGATAATAAAATAATTTATCTTTAACTCAAAAGACACCTATACCGTCAAGAGATAACAGCTACAGGTTTTACACACCCACGCACGAAAAACCTGATGCAATCATAGTAACTTGTCACTTCCTAAAGGCTCGAGGCTCTCAAACAGGTGGATGAGTTGCTAATATGTTTTTGTATGCCAGTATTTATTGTTGTATGTTCATAAAAGTAGAATTTTCATTAAAAAAAAAGATTCAAAGAGTTCAAACTCTTAATTCCTTTAATTAGGTACGATTTTATTTTTCTTACGGCAACACCTTTTCCCAGGAAACATGTAATGTGGGTAATATACATAGAAAATTATACATTGTTAAAACATAGTTTACGATGTTTGCGATGGCTTTAACAATTTCCTCTGTGATATTTTATAGTTTGATATTTTCTTGGGCTACAGTAATCTTCAAAACTAACAGAGGAAGTGTATGACTGCTTTGAGCTATTGAAGCATGGACCTTATCAGTAAAATTGAGGAAGGCCTCTGAAGGTGTGCTTGTGGTATCTGGAACCAAGACTTTAGCAGCAAGTGTGATGTAAGATGTGTGGTGGAACCTCCATGGATCAGACTTGCTTGTTTAGCACACTTCACAAATGCTCGATCAGATCAAGATCTGAAGCCGAGAAAACACTCTATTATGTTCCAGCATGTCCATTATCAATAGCAAATGCATAAAATAAACCATTCATGAACTCATTTGTGGTGTAAATGGGTTTGCAGGGGTGAAAATGATCTGCAACAAAGATAGCAGTAGTTTGGATATTTTAACATGAAGGTCAAGATCCATTGTTTCCCGGCAGAACATTGCCCTGAGCATCACACACTCATATAATGCATCCTGATTCCATCTTGTCCACAGATAAGTACCATGATGTAACAGAAAATATGATTTATCAGAGCAGGCCTTCTTCCATTGCTCCAAATCCCAGTTCTGATGCCTACATGAACCATTTCAGCATTCTCTATACAGAGCTGCTTCTGTGGGATCAAATCCTACAGGCTAGATATGTGAAACGTGTTTCAAGCCAACGTCTCGACCAGCATTATTTAAAAAAAATAAAAAAAATAGATATCTTAGGTCTCTGATTACTGTAATGTTAGTACAGAAGAGTGGCTTATTCTTTTTCTTCAGTGTACCACGAAAGATTGTATGCATAATTACAGATCTAGATTATTTATATTTAGGAATTTTAAGAATGTTGTAAATATACAAGATCAGTTTAATCTGACAGTTTATAAACCAAAACAAATACCACTTACGTTGACTCAAGTGTTAACGCAGTTTAGATTGAACTAAATGATGCTTGACGTTGAAGGCATCTTTGAAGCTTTTAATTTCGATGGATAATTCTAACTTTCTAAAGACATTTCATTTTGTTCCAGGAAACGGTCTACCAAGCGTTAAAACCTTTAAGCAGATAAACATCTTCCAGTAATGGCTGTTTAATCTAGACTTTCCTGGAGAACATGTGTTTTAGATATTTTAGTCATGAGGGTCTTATTACTGTGGCTGCTGACCAAGGTGCCTGGCTTTGGTTCTTTAGCTACTGTGATACATTTATCTGAGGAACAAAGTTATGTAGACTTTAAGAAGTGACCATCAGTTCACTTATGTGTATCAGTGTATTTGGAACTAACAGCAGACAGTGGGACTCAATAATTAGTTGTTAAACCTTCACACAGAGGTGTAACAGACTAAGCAAAGAAATTCTTAGTGATATGACATTCAATATGACGATATTCTGCTTTAAGTAAAATACAGGTATTATCCTGTAGTGGAGAAGGGCTCCGCTACAAAACAAGCATCATTAAGGTAATTCGGAGCATGTATTCAACATTCAGATTTTATTTGTAACTCCATAACCATGGACAGTATATAATATATACATAAATAATACATTATGTTGCACCATTATGCTCTAAAAATATGATTTTTTTTAATTATTAATCTACATCCAGTACACCATAACGTCAAATTGAAAAAAATTTGAATGTACTTAAAAGAAAACAGAAATATCTCATTTACAAAAGTAATGAGACTCTTTACAACAACACCTTTTAGCTCAGGTTCCTTCCATTTCTCGTCAAGTCAAGTCAAGAAGCTTTTATTGTCATTTCAACCATATATAGCTGTTGCAGTACACAGTGAAATGAGACAACGCTTCTCCAGGATCTTGGTGCTATATAAAACAATGACAGGGCTAAGGACTTGTAAGTAGTCTTAGCTACATAAAGTGCAACTGTGCAACCTGGTGCAAACAGTGCAGGTCAAGGCAAACAAGACAGACAAGACAGTGCAGGACAAAAGACAGTGTAGACAAAAAGTTACAAGACAATACAAAAAGTACAAAAAAACAATACACAAAAGACAATAAACAGCAACAGAAACGGCGCCGGCCAACCAGTGTAAATACTGTATGTGAATACTGAATGTTCAAACAATATTTCGTGCAGTAACATTAGAATGTACACAGTTTCTTAGCAGCAGGTCCTTGGGATAATATATAGAATTGTGCAAAAAACAGCAAATGACTGAAATATTGTATAGTATGTGCGAAATGGCTGAGATATTGTACAATATGTATATATATATATATGTGTGTGTGTGTGTGTGTGTGTGTGTGTGTGTGTGTGTGTGTGTGTGTGTGTGTGTGTGTGTGTGTGTGTGTTTTTAGATGTCAGTTTTCCTTTTGCAGCCTTGGTCCCTTTTTCTGGATTTATTCCAACAAATTGTCTGAAAATAATAAAGGAAGAATTTCTGTTATTTAAAACTTTAATAATAGAAATATATCTAAAAACACTGTACAGTAGTGTATGACTTGATATTTAATACATTAGCTAATATGAAATATTAGAAAAATTACAGCTTAAAAGTCACAAGTTTGAAATTGAGTAAATTAGATCACCATTTTGGAACTACTCCTCTTAGGTCAAAATACTATTATTACCATATTATTGAAAGACAAAAATAAATTTACCATTGTAGAAATTCCAGTGAGGATGCTGCTTCCTCTTGATATTGCAGGTTGAAGATGTAATACAGTGAAAACAAAGCAGCGAGTCCAGAGAGAAAGATTGGTTGCATACCCTCGCAAATTATTCTGCCTTCCAAGCTGATCATCCACCTTTTCATCCACTGTCCTTGAGCATCACTTGGACCTTAATGGAGTGTACAGAGTATGTTATAAACTATTGTCCTTGGAGAGCTAGCATGAGAAAAGGCAATGAGAAAATTATGCAAGTCCTGACAAAATCATATAATATTCATATCTTCCAAGACAACAAACCTTGCAGATTCAATATTTTAGCCAACAAGCCACTAATGTTATGATATGTGAACTAAACATCGCAAACTCATTCAGGCATAACATAAAATATTTTCCTCAGTTTTACACAAGTACACTTTAATCAAAGCAGTTTTTTTCAATCGCATAATCATATGTTCTAAAAGAGGACTCTTTGGGCTGATCATGTGTGGAAAAGAACGAGAGAGAGAGAGAGAGAGAGAGAGAGAGAGAGAGAGAGAGAGAGAGAGAGAGAGAGAGAGAGAGAGAGAGAGAGAGAGAGAGAGAGAGAGAGAGAGAGAGAGAGAGAGCTCTCTCTCTCTATAGCTCTCTCTCTCTCTAGGATCCTTCTCTCTCTCTTCTACTCTCTAGGAACTCTACTCACTCCTCCGCTCTCTCTCTCTATAGAGAGGATCATTAGGAAGTGGGGCAAGGACAAGGGAGAGGACCAAAGGTCTTGCCAGAGAAGATATCAGGTGCAGAAGACCGGGCAGATTAGATTAAAAGATTACTCTGTTTTTTTTTTATTACAATTCCCACGCTTTTGCTGTTTGTATATCTTGCAGTAATGTTCTTTTGCAAATAAAGTCTTTACTGCAGCAATTCTGTGTCTGTTTTTTTTTTAACATAAACTGTACATTTTATAAAGCTACTCTGAGATGGTCATTCATATTTTGTGTTGAATTTCTGCAGCAAAAGAAACAAAATGCATGCATTTAAAAACCCAACAAAACAAAAATGTGCAGAGGCTTCAAAAGAAACTACAGTGCAAAACACAATCTATGATCAATATAATATACTGTCTATTGTATAAAGGCAGACCTGCAGTTTCTGTCATTTCAGCTGATGATAGTTTTTTTTTTTGTCATTGTGTTATGATTGATTAAATGTTCGTGTTGGAAGAGAACATGTGTTAGTGTTTTGAATACTTATCTGCAGTGTTTGCAGTGTTTTGTTAGACATAGTGTATTGTGTTAGTTTATTATTCATTCATTCATTCATTTTCTCCGAACTACTCGGGTCACAGGGAGCCTGTGCCTATCTCAGGCATCATCGGGCATCAAGGCAGGATACACCCTGGACGGAGTGCCAGGGCACACACACACTCTCATTCACTCACACACTCACACAATACGAACAATTTTCCAGGGATGCCAATCAACCTACCATGCATGTCTTTGGACCAGGGGGAGGAAACCGGAGTACCCGGAGGAAACCCCCGAGGCACGGGGAGAACATGCAAACTCCACACACACAAGGCGGAGGTGGGAATCGAACCCCCAACCCTAGAGGTGTGAGGCGAACGTGCTAACCACTAAGCCACCGTGCCCCCCTAGTTTATTATTGTATTTTGAAAATTAGTTTTGGGGTTTAGTTTACAATGTGTGATTTTGAGCATGAAATGAACCGTTTTGCCAATTGTGTGTTTTAGGTGTGTTGATGCGTTAAGAGTTTAGGAGACTTGTTAAATATATTGAAAAAACTGTCATAGCCATTGTAAAAAAAAACTGTAAATGTACCGCTTGGGTAAAAAGTCTTGCCTATAAGTAAAAGGATTGGCAGACTTTTACTAACTATTGCTTTCTCTTATTAAAACATTTAACATTTCCATGTAATATTTATTTTTTAAAGATATGACAAACATACTGTGGATAAAGGTGCAAACTACCTCGGGGTGATAATCCACATCGCACAAATAAAAAAATATGACCGTTAAATAAACCGTTAAAATAACAGTGAAATACTGTTGTTGCTCAACCACTAACATGAAGTGAACAAGCAATTTGCTGTTAAATTTCTATGTACATTTACAGAATTTTTTTACAGTGCAGTTTGGTGGATTGGGGGGGGCACGGTGGCTTAGTGGGTAGCAAGTTCGCCTCACACCTCCAGGGTCGGGGTTCGATTCCCGCCTCCGCCTTGTGTGTGCGGAGTTTGCATGTTCTCCCCGTGCCTCGGGGGTATCCTCCGGGTACTCCGGTTTCCTCCCGCAGTCCAAGACATGCATGGTAGGTTGATTGCCATCTCTGGGAAAGATTGTCCGTAGTGTGTGAATGCGTGAGTGAATGAGTGTGTGTGTGCCCTGCGATGGGTAGGCACTCCGTCCAGGGTGTATCCTGCCTTGATGCCCGATGACGCCTGAGATAGGCACAGGCTCCCCGTGACCCGAGGTAGTTCGGATAAAGCGGTAGAAAATGAGTGAGAGTGAGAGTTTGGTGGATTGCAAGCAACTTAGAGGACAATCGATGTGTACTGTATAATAAAAAGTTACATAGATTCAAATAGTATGTACAGTGAGTTTAATTGTAAATGTTTCCCTGCCTTTTCATTTTGTGAGGCCAGTAAATAGTTTCTTTCACTAGTGTCAAAGTCTTTAATAAATCATGTAGAATTTTATTAAGAATCTAAATATTCAGGTATTTTTAATATAGTTTAATATGTCAGAAATTACTGAAGAGTTAACTTAGTGATGGTCCCTAAGCGCAGATAAAATAAGACAGTTGCGCCAAGAAGAACACCCGGCGCTGTTCAAATATGTGGACCACAAGATCTGCTGTGGTGACCAGGGAGCAGCCAAAACAACAAGAACATCCTGCCAGAAATTGATTCTTAAGGTTGGACATTATGTAAAGCAAGCACTACAGATGTATTAAATATATTTCTTAAATATATATCTTAAATATTCTCTGAAAGTTAAAAAGTCAAAGCAGGGACAGATTTAAGGGTGCAGGGGTTGTTTTGCTGTTCATGTTTCTTTTGCCTAAAAATGTTTTATTTTAATTTCAGAGTTAAGATGATTGACAACGTATTAAAAGACAACGTATAAAATTTAAATAGCTGCTTTATTATTGTTGAAAAAAAAAAAAACTTAACCTATACATGGTACAAACATAATTCATATTCATATAAATGCTAACCAATACAACTGATCATAACATGCAATATCATATCCATTTCAAAAAGCAAGCAAGAAACAGATATCTGTAAGTAGTATAATGTAATCTAATTGTATATATAATATATATTTATATATGTAGTACTGTGAATAAACGTACAATACATATGCAGAATACAATCTCGTAGTATATGTTACACCAAGATTACATCACAGATCTGAATAGAGATGTACAAATTCTCGTGACAGTGAACCGAGTAAGCATGACCTTTCCTCACCAACGCAAACATAATTCTGCATTAAGAGATGCTGTATTGATGGCGAACTGTTCACTTTCTCACCGAATGTTTTATAACACCTTTTAAAACGACTATGAAAGTGTTTTTAAAAGGTATTGGATCACAAAATACTTTTAGCTCTGGTTTGGCGCTTTTCTTTTTCTGGACTGATTTCTGACCTTTTGTTGTGGCTCCATAACGCAACACAATCGTCTGCACTGCATCCTTGTGTGCCGTGTGTTGCAATGTGGTTTGTGTGCCATTATAGTGTGCCCCACCCTTAAGCTACTATTCGGCATACAGAGCATTCTGCTTTGTATATTGGTGGTTTCAACTTTGAAATGATTGTCTGGTTCGGAGCTAAGGGTGACCTCTTTTTTCTGTACGCACAGGTATCGCACAGGTTCAGTCACTGTTTTTAGGCTTCCATACGACCCTTTGTTCGAATCCCATGTCCACAGGAATTCTTGGCCGAAATCTTTGGGCCGGTCCTTTGCTTGAATCTGCAAAGGTGGGAATGAAAATTGTGTTTAAAACCAAACATTATCCATCACCATGAACCAAAAGAAATTAGCGAAGGAAAATAAAATAAAAGCTTTATCAGAAAGGAAAATAAATGTGTTTCAGCATCATGCATAAAAGACAATCATAAATAACAGGAAACATAAATATGTATAAATATATAAATATATAGCATAAATATGACCCAAAACATCACACAAATCCCAAAGGCAGACAAAGTCAACCCAATCGAACAAAGTAGAAGGAAGTGGATCATAGCAAAAACAACGGTTACTTTTAGGACTTGTGTGAATATCTGATGATGTTTTTGGCATATGTATGCAGAACCATAGGAATTTGCTTACAAGTGACACTCTAGGTTGTAAACGTGGACTAAAACAAGACAGGACAAGCTCTTATTAAAAATTACCTTGAAGCAAAATTTTTCCCCCTCCACTCCAAGAACATAACTTTTCTCTTTTTGCTCAAAGCAGAATCCCAAGTGCGTTTTTGTGTCATTACTTTTCATGTACACGGACACTGAAACATGGAGAGATGTGCAGGATCAAATAAAAAATCAGAATAGCTCATGCCAAATATTAATGACATATAAAAATCAGATAGTCTATAACTCATGCCAAATATTAATGACATATAAAAATCAGATAGTCTATAACTCATGCCAAATATTAAAGACATATAAAAATCATAAATGTGTCAAAATTCCTACAGACACAGAATAAATAAAATATAGGATCTTGCTCTACTTACAGTTTGATGTTTTTCCCTGTAAATATTTCAAAACAATTTTTCCGTTGATCTTTTCAGATGATGCGTTTCCTTCAACTCCACTTCCTTCATCTCCACTTTCTGGCTCGAAATCTGCATATGTGCCGTCGATGATCTTCAGACTTCCAGGAACAATATCTGCTTCCATTATTTACTGTACATAATAAAATACCATATAAAGGATTAGTGTTGTGCGCTCTCTCTCTCTCTCTCTCTCTCTCTCTCTCTCTCTCTCTCTCTCTCTCTCTCATCCACTCTCTCTCACACACACACTCTCTCTCTCTCTCTCTCTCTCTCTCTCTCTCTCTCTCTCTCACACACACACACCCATTCACTTTCTCTCTCTCTCTCTCTCTCTCTCTCTCTCTCTCTCTCTCTCTCTCTCTCTCTCTCTGTGTGTGTGTGTCTGTGTCTGTCTGTCTGCTTTTTTTTATTTAAAAAATGAACTATTGATTGTAAAGAAATAAGAAAGACTACCAAACCATACATGCATCGTAGCAATATACAATATTTTCTCGGACTCAACAAACCATTAACAGCATTAATTCGTGCTGTTGTGTTTACATAAAAAAAATTTGTGTTCTATAAAAAAATGCAGTAAAAGGTGACTGACCTGTTCTGAGTGTAGATTCTGATTCTGCAGGAGAGAGACGACGAGTCTATATTTATAGCCCTCAATCTGCGTAGTGGCCAATAAAAAAAGCCAGACCGATGTAACATCTCAACATTCTCCTCCCAGACTTATTCACGGATTCATGCGCCAAATAATCAACATCATTTCATCATTTGCCGGAAGCAAAGTATGTGTGTGTGTGTGTGTGTGTGTGTGTGTGTGTGTGTGTGTGTGTGTGTGTGTGTGTGTGTGTGTGTGTGTGTGTGTGTGTGTGTGCGCGCGCGCGCGCGCGCGTGTGTACGTGTGAGAGAGAGAGAGAGAGAGAGATTATGACTGGTGTTGTTCATTTTAAGTGTTTGTTGCCTCTTTACACTCCTTTATCATTTGTAATGTTGCTCCCATTTAAAACAGTTCGGCACAAGCCCAGACATTTTTAGGGTCAATATTGCGGACAATGTCCCGTCCAGAGACAAGCTGTTTCGTTTGAGGTTTTGTTCAAACCGACCATCGAAAATACCCTCTCTAATGAATGTGTGTGTGTGTGTTTTTTTTATTGGTTGTTGCGTTAAATCTTACCCAGATAGTGCTATTTTCTCATTGACTATTGTGTAGCCTCTTTTTTTTGATTCGCTGATAAGTGTCAGGCTCGACTAAGAACTCCAGGGGAGACGCGATACATTTGGCCGCTGCGGCATATTAAATATATGATAAATAGTCAAAAAAAAAAAATGGGGGGCACGTTGGCTTAGTGGGTAGCATGTTCGCCTCACACCGCCAGGGTCGGGGTGCGGAGTTTGCATGTTCTCCCCGTGCCTCGGGGGTTTCCTCCGGGTACTCCGGTTTCCTCCCCCGGTCCAAAGACATGCATGGTAGGTTGATTGGCATCTCTGGAAAATTGTCCATAGTGTGTGATTGCGTGAGTGAATGAGTGTGTGTGTGCCCTGCGATGGGTTGGCACTCCGTCCAGGGTGTATCCTGCCTTGATGCCCGATGACGCCTGAGATAGGCACAGGCTCCCCGTGACCCGAGAAGTTCGGATATAGCGGTAGAAAATGAATGAATGAATAAATAGTCAAAATGGTTTTCTGCGTGAGAAATACAATGAGTTGCGGGAGAGCGTGACAAAAGACCCAAATGCGTGAGTGTCACTCTCAATGCGTGACACTTGACAGCCCTGAACAAGTATGTATACACAGAAATGTAAGTAATACATTATTGTCCTAAACTTATTACAAAAGAGAATTGTACTTGACAGTGAGCATAATTCTAATGGTTAGATTGGAAGGAAGCCTGAACTTTTCAGATTTATTATCTATATAGACTTTATCCAATACTTTATGCTTTGTTTCTGTATTATTGTGCCAGTAAAAACATAAAACTGAGGATGAATTCAGTAACACTGCAAGGCCAAAGTACGTGGACACGTGGCCATCAGACCCATATGTGGACACTGTTTAA
Source organism: Tachysurus fulvidraco (assembly GCF_022655615.1). Taxonomy (NCBI): domain Eukaryota; kingdom Metazoa; phylum Chordata; class Actinopteri; order Siluriformes; family Bagridae; genus Tachysurus; species Tachysurus fulvidraco. The sequence continues at coordinate 4,722,048 of NC_062526.1, forward strand.
GCAAAGCACAGAATTTTATTTTATACTTTAACATGAATGATTTCCATTACATTTACATATACTGTAAGTGTCTATCGATAAATACATTAATACTGGTTCACTAAGTTACAGACTTAGGAAACCATCAGCCTATAAACTATGTATATATCTCTATATATAGAGCAGTGCTGAGGGAAGGTCGAGGAGCGAGGAGTAGTGTGAGAGGTAATAAGAGCTTTGAGGTATGAGGGTTTGGCTTTTTTATTTGGCTTTGAAGGCAGGCATCTCTGTTTTGAAACTGATACACTTCCATAAGCCAGTATAGGGAGTGCAGCAGTGGATTTGTGTGGGAGAGCTTGGTTGAAAACAAGTCATGCAGCAAATTGATGTGGCAGGTTGAAAACAAGTAATGCAGCTGCGTTTTGGATCATTTGCAGAGGACGAATTGCATTCATAGTTAGACCTTTCAAGTGCAGTCTTGAAATGACAAGAGATTGAATGCGTACCTGAGCAGCCTGAGTGTATAAAAATAGCAGAATCCTTCTGATGTTGTAGACAATTAACCGACATGAGCATGTCACATTAGCAACATGAGAGGAAAAGGACAGTCAATTGTCCATGTTTACCCCAGAGTTGTGAGTTGTGACCGAAGGGGAGATCAGATCATTGTGCAATGATGTTTGGTTTATTTGAAAAAGCCAGCTGTAGCTCTTCTAAAAGTTACAGGAAATCTCTTATGGCATCGGTGCAATCACTTCCAGAAAGATTTCTGGTTCTTATGAACAATTCTTTTTATTTATTGCCGAGACCTTATCATTAAGTTCATGCTGCTTTCATTTTAGGTTGCTTTAAGTATTAGTGTATTAAAAAGAAAAACAAAGACAAATAACAAATAAAATAAAGAAATATAGGATTCAGTATTTAGCAATTTGAGGTAAGGGAGCATTAAAAAGGACACAATTTAAAAAAACAATTAAATAAAAATACAGATGTGCAATTGAAATAAAATCGTTATTTATTTTTGTTTAACTTTTTAAAATTACAGAATTTTTAAAAGACGTGGGTAGACGTTTTTTCCATTGTATATGTATGTATGTATGTATGTATGTATGTATGTATGTATGTATGTATGTATGTATGGATGGATGGATGGATGGATGGATGGATGGATTAAATCCATTTCTGTGGTTGATTGTTACAAGGAGATTTGTGCTCCTAGTAATAATATAGTGCCTAAAAAAGACAATCTTCCTGTTTACAAATGCTGCTGTGAATTTTTTTCCTAATATTTGATGTATTGATAGGGATGATTTGATTGATTTGAAATGATAATCGGTCTGTTCACCAGTGTGGCATGCTGGTGAATAATAATGAGTTACTTATTAATTACCTGCTTCTTTATCTTTTTTTGTGGTTAATCTGATTCCGACGGAGGCACGTGACTCTGGAGACAGAATTTACATACAGAATTTTACATACATTTACACACTTCTTTTTCTTCACTGAAGCCAGGTTGAAAATTTTGACATGAAATAAGTGTCTGTTTTATATTTTTATTGGCTTATACAGTAGATCCCAGTTAACACACTTATAAGTCCCAAAAGTTATCCCAATCTTTCTATCTGATGCTTTTGTTCTTGTTACATTCCATCCATGCCAACTGAAATACTGTGAACTTGGATATGAATGGAAGATTTGATATAAAAGCTGAACTTAAGGGTAAAACATATCTTCTAAACATCCATTAAAGGTTTTATTTCTTTTTTTTTTTGTCCATTTCATTAAGCTTTCTCCCAAATTTCTGATATCTGCCGGGAGATATTGATGATCTCATGAATAATCTGACTGATCTCCCAATAGGCTTTGGAGTTGGTAACCTTCAGGAAATCTGCATCTACAGTCAAGGGTGATTCAAACCACAACTGGAATCAGGAACCACCAGTTTCATGTATCATTACTAACTAATGATACATGATGACCCTTTTAACATGATACATAATGACCATGACCATGCTTAATGCAGGAGAATATCTCTCATGCATTAAGCAATGTCACCTTTCCTGGATGCCTTAATTGTGCATAAAATGTCCTGATTAATTTCCATTAATTTCCACATAAGAAATCCTGTGCCAAAATGAATGTCTGAGATTAGGTATAAGTTTAGAGTAGTTTTGTAACAGACAAGTTCCCAGGAGTAAGCACAAATGTTCAACAGACACAGTGAAACACGTAATGTATTTATTTATTTACATAGGCTTTTGTATGGTTCCACAGAATCACTACTCTGTCATCAGTAGATTCCATGTTGAGTTCATTGGCTACATATTGGCTACATATACCAATTGGAATACTGTTGTCTATCACCACAACACTTCATACATGTTTTCATATATTCACAGGTTTATACATCTCTGTATCATTTAGTTGGCTCAAACTGGACTTCTTTCAGCAACCACAGAGTGCAACAGAGGAGAAGGATTGCCCAATCTGGGAAACACTTCTGGTATTCAGCACACGAATTTATTAGACGGTAAGAGAAAAACAAGGAGAGATCGAGAGCAAGGAAGAATGCTTATAAGAAAGCAATGAAGAAATTGAGGTTACAGGCACTTATAGAACAGATAACAAGAGGAATCAATAAAAGCATTAAATAATAAAAGCAACTCAGGCATTATGTGTGCTGTTTCCTCCTCCATTCAATTAAATATTTGGTCTGTCACTATCAATTAAATTTCAGTCTTTTTAAAATCTTGGAAACATTGTCCTTAATTTTAATTGTGTTATCATTTATGATAAAATACAAATATTAGTTCATTTTATGGATAACACCATTTTGGGATGCATTATGAGACATAATGTGCCACAGATTTCTGCAGTGAATATTGTAAGAATTATGACTCCACCTGGAGGCTTACTTTTACCAGTACAGCCAGGCTTCAGATTAGAAGAATCCTTTGGACCTTGTAAGGACGGAAACCTCAAGCTATGTGATTTTCACACAAGCTGAGGCTCAGGATGAATAATTCTCAATGAGACAAAAATATACGTAGGGGTTGAATGAATAAAGCTGTCAAGCAGGTTGTGAGACACCGTTACGGATGAGATGAACTAAATGAATGAATGAAATCCCAAAGTTCCATGCATCTCTCCTTTTAATCACAGAATATACAGTATAAAGCTACAGGACTGGTGTCTGATGAATTCATTCTGATCACCCCAGTCAGTAGGTCACTTTTATTTGCACAGGTTTTACGGGCTTGAGATAAAACCATTCAGAAGTATTAAATCAATTTAGATTTGCTCACATTCCCAACCAGCTGACTGGTACATTTTGCAATGTTATCTTACTTCATGCAATGTGATATTAGGACATATTCTTATGAATGACCTGCTTTTTACCCCAACAGACCAATCTTTAGGACAGTTTTATCACTGGAACTTATGAATAGTTCTGGTTTATGACTTAGCTGTGAGCAGATGACCATGACATCTCATGACAGTGTTTTTTTTTCTTTCTGCACAGAGGCACGGCATGTAGCATTGCTGAACTTGGCATGATCCTGTGCTCTGGTTACTGTCTGTGTGACATTTTGCTCATGATGTCCTCTGTCTCTGTGGGGTTTGTACAGTTTCTCCTCTTTCCTCTCCATCTCCCACAAACAATGCAGATGAATAATAAATGGACACTTTAGTTAAGTAGACACTTACCAATAACAATTAATGTACAAATTGGCTAGCTTACATCAATCGGTACTTTTACATACAAATAAATAACCCCTCTGTCATTGGATAGAAATACGTCAGTGTAAACACCTCAATCGATCTAGAAGAAGAAGAGAAGAGATTTTGTTGTGATTGTAGATCTGAAATAAACTGAATAGGACACCAACAGTTTTCTCAACTGAATAAAAAAATATTGTCTATGTTTATTTAGGCATTACTTTTGTGTAGATATTTTGCTCTAATATATGTATTACACATGTAAACAAATATTTCAATCAGATTGCAGTGTTTATGGTTAATTCAGAAATCTACCTTGGTGTCAAATTCATGAATTTTGATTGATGAAAACGGGCACATTTAAACATTCAAACTAATGAAGAAGCATTTATTAAATGTATTATTTTATCTTATTATATAAGTGACAAAAAAATGGCATGTTTATTGTTTATAAAGGGCAGTGTGTTTCTTTGTTTTGCTAGTTGATTCACTAGCTAATGCAAAAGGAAGGACTAGATTAATAATACAGGATGCTACCAGAATTGACTCACTCATTCACTCATAAGCGCTTTATCATGGAAACGGAGTCTGGCAGAAAAAACAAACTAGATATGACCGGTCAGGACCATGATCACACACAGATTTTTCTTCACCCTTGTTTTCGTCTGCTACAAACACATTGCTTAAACAAGTATCATTTCATCAGCAAAGAATTTTTATTTGTCATCGAAAGGACGTCGGTGGAGTGTTACAGCAGAATGACATCGACTGAACAGCTGCCTTTTTCATGGGAAATGGTACAATGAAAGCAAAACTGAAACTGCTTTTTAAAGTAGTAGAAAATTGCTATTGCTCCCAGGTGGTGAATATGACATGGGTTTTAAACCAAAACCTGAAAAAGGAGTTCATGCATCAAGGCTATGTGTGGCAAATGTCATTTCTTTTTTTTGTTTTTGTTTAATTCCGCATGTTCTTCTCTATAGAAAATGAAATGTTTAATAATACAGCATACAGTGATCAAAACAGGTACAAGGAGATTGGACAGAGTGTCTGTAAACTGTAACAGATATATATACTTTAAAAATCTCATGGAAACAACATGGAGATCGATGAGAATTGGCTCTTTCCGGGAGATAATCGATGTCATACATATTCAGATACAAATCATACAAAAGGTTGAAAGAAACATTTCTCATGAGGAGGAATTCATTATTGAGAGAAAGGTTACAAAGCATCTTTAATACTGTTGCGATGTTTTTGTGGCCTTTGTCGATGAGGACCATATGAAACAAGAAAATATAAAAAAACAGATGATATATCCGATGGAAAACTGCATCCAATATTTTGTTTAAATAAGCCTGTTATAATTGAATCAATTCTATATTCCTGTATATAAATATATTTCCATATAGTTCTGTATTTCATGTTTAAAAATAGGTGAGGTTTATGTTGAATCTAATGTATTTTCCAGTTACACATTTTTTTCTCTTTTAACTTCTAATAGGAAAGTCAAATTCAGACAGATACTGAATCTCCATCGCTTCTTGCGGAGGTATCTAATGCGCCGGCTCAAAACAGATTAATATCCTTTATAAAATAAAATAACGACGCTAAGTATTTGTGCTAACTTGTAATTTAAGAGCAAAGTGTCAAAGTAATCAGTATCCTTTAGGATAATAGTGGCCGTGTGCTTTGTCAACCTTCGACCATCTCCGTCAGAACGATTTATAATAATTTAGTATGTACATTTTACATATTCCTAATAATACTACTAATAATTATATTAATAATACATATAGGTAATGTTTAAGGGGAGTGGTGAAATGTTTCATAGCACCTTTTTTTTGTCGAATGGTCCAAGTAGTGTGTCTGTATATACTGCAAAATGTCGAAGTTTCAGCTTGAACATTTAAAATGAAATCTTAGCCCAGAAACTGGAGCCAAAAGTAAACAAATCCATTACCAGAGACCTTAAACAAAGGTGATAAAAATTCATGAAACAAACTTCCTGAATAAGCTTGTGGTGAATTTGCTGGTCTTCTGTCTATTATGGCAATATATACTGTAAATAACCTCAATAAGTAACACTGTATGCTCAATTTGTGTTCATAAGCATATTAGAGCAGGTTTTTTGGTGGGTTTAATTATGCCTTTCCTTACATGCCATTTAAAACAGGAGCTTTCACTAACTAGGCCTAGTAATGCTAGCTAGCTAACTTTTCTCTAGCTAGCTAACTATTCTCTAGCTAGCTAGCTTGAGAAAAGTCGTTTATCTTAGCTAGCTTTCATTTTTAACATTTTATTTACTCCATATGTCAGTCACACAACTTTATTCGTGTTTTAGTATTAAAGTTCATCATGCACATCCTTTATAAGTGGATGGACACCAAAGCCAGGTTCTGGGGAACATTAATCAGTCGTCGTCCACGTCGTCTCCTTCGGACTCTTCGTCTGCTCTCCGCTCGTAGATTTTATCTCTCTGCCTTTCCTGGATCTCCTTCATCTCCTCGGCGTAGCGACAGAAAGCTCCACCGAACTTGCTCCAAGCTTTAAACGGCACCGTGATCGAGTTCCGGTAGCTGGGCTTCACCTCGCTGAGCCGCAGAAACACGCCGTACTTATTGGCGCCAACGTCGAAGAAGAAGCGCTTTGAGTCCACGGTGATGGACGTGCCCTCGGGCAGCTCACTGTAGCCGCCAGCGCCGCATCCAGGCCCGGCTAGCTCGTCATCATCGCCGCCGTAGTCGTCTATCAGCTTGGCTAAAGCGTCGCGGAACTCGATTAATCCCTGAGCCGGGAGGGCAATGGTTTGTCCGGATTGCATGGCGGCACCAGGGGCCACTCCCCCTCCGATGCCAAACCCCGCGCCGCGGTTGACGGTCTGCCGGATCCTCAGGAACCTCCCGCGCTGGTTCTCCTTTAGATCGAGGTAGTATTTCCGATTTTCCCTCACCAAGAACTCGCTCTTCAAGGCCCGTCTTGGCCCGCCGTCCTCACCACCCGAGGACTGTGCGATCTGCTCCGGGGTGCTAGGCCCGAGCTGGGCGTAGTGCTCGATGAAGTCGCCCAAGTAGTCGCGGAATTCCGCCGCCACGGACATGGACAGCGTTAGCCGACTTTTGGAGCCCCCAGCGCCGACCTCAGCGATCTTCACGAACCGGCCCTTCGAGTTCTGCTTCACGTCCAAGTAGAAACGCTTGTTCTGGATGTCCAGGCGTTTGGAAGCCAGTTCCTGGGTCTCTTCTTGATCCCGATGAAAATGGGGGAAACCGCTGCCTCCTCCACCACCACCGCTGCCTCCTCCACCACCACCGCTGCTTCCACCGCGCTCACTCCCACTGTCCCCATCCGCCATCTTCACCATCACCAGCAGCTGCTTCTCTGCGCTCTAGCTCTCTACATCGGAGTCATTTTCCCACCTGTATACCGACAAAACCCGCCTCCGACCCTAAGATGGACTTGTAGTTTAGTGGTAAAATAATAAAAAGACAAACATTGGGTTAAACAATAAAATTATTTATCATGATCAGGTTAAACGCGGTTGTAAAATGATGTTATTGCGGCAACAATGAGAAGTTCCCTCGGTAGTTCAATCGATTTGCGTATACATAAATTGCTAACACTGATGGAGGCGGGGTTTGTTGGAATACGAGTGGGAAAACAAGTATTATCTGAGTATGAATTCCCTATAACCTGGTTGGACTAGGATCCTGTCCGTTAAAGCAGCCGCTACCAAAATGAGCTTTATTATTGGTCTACATGCTACGTCAATCAAACTCTTAGTCCCGCCTCACCCCGTTGTCAATTGTGTTTACTCTCTGATTGGGTTTTAACCGTTTTCACAAAAAAAGTACTAAGTATTTGGAAATACAACACAAAAAAAAGACCAGCGTTATAAAGACTGTACAATTGAACACTAGTAATTATGTGAATAATTATTTTACACTATTATGACTCGAAAACTGTTAAATCTACTACACGATGTACTATTTACAACTCCGTCGTACATATCCTCCACGTAAAAATACAAAAATAACATCTATTATATAACTTACATATGTTAAAAGTTTTGAGTACGTTTCATATTCATAGTTGTAGAAAGTCCCGCCTTTCAATCTATGTGCAAAAATACCCTTCCTCGGTGGGGGATGGGGAAAGAGTTTAGCAAACTACAATATCATTGGCTTGCTGTTAAAATTCGAATCAACAACGGCGAAGGTGATTGGGCAAAGTCTCTGCTCGTTTACATTGAAGTGTTTCTTTTCTAAACGGGGGTTTATTGTTCCTCACTGTTTGAGGCCAAATTGATTTAGCTTAGTTCTCCCGGATCTGTGTCTCAAACGACCAACCGTTACAATGGTACGTTTTCATTTTATTTAGCTCGGTTTTATTGCATCTATCATTTATTTTGCATCCTGTTGAATGTAGCGTGTGTTTGACGTTATTAAGTATTTGAATGAGTAAACGGCGGTTTTGCTAACCCGTTAGCTTAGCTTAGCATAGCATAGCTTAGCTTAGCTTCATCGTTGTCTCCGCGCGCTAAAGATTCGGAAAACCGCGTGTTGTTTGTTTTAATATAATTTTCGTTTTTCTTTCCAAAGATTGATGCGATTTTGTTTGTTTATATTTGTTTTTGTCGATGGCCATTTAGAGTTACCTGAAATTGCAGCTGTTTGACTGTAAGATGACATTTTCGGTTGAGATTAGTAATATTTATCTCGGAAGCTACTGGTTTGGATTGTTTACCTTTTCGTGACTGCTGGTTTATCTATGGTAGGTTAGTTAACTGACATAAAATTAAAATAGCCTTGAAACCTATTTATGTGCACAAAGTATTTTATATTCAGACGAACGAGATGAGGTTTGAGACGGTGTGCATTTGTTTTTTTTTTGTTTTTTTGTGGGTGTTTTTTAAATTGTGTGTGTGTGTGTTAACTAGGTTTATTTTACCAGCTGGTTACTTCATTCATTGAGATCCAGGAAACTGTTTGTAGAACCGTGCTAGTTAATGTTATACAATTTATTACCCTTTAGGATGCGTTTAGGTCACTCTTAATCACTTTTCTATCGCTAAACTCGGTAAATGTTTATTTTAGTTATGCCTTGCATCACTATTACTTTATCCTGAAGACTATTGCAGTGTTTAAGCTATTTGCATCAGTTAGTTTATACATGTCAAAACCTTATCTTGCAGACGTGGAAAACCCGTTTATTTAAGTTTTATATCATAAACAGCACGATATATCGTGCGTGTAATGTTATCGTAGTCGTGATGGGTTTCGGTTTCATATCGGAGTCGATTCCAAAATCAGTCGCTTCCCTGTTTGCAGGCATTTCAAATTAAGAGGCAACTTCCAAAACTTTGGAGTTGATTCCGCACTTCGAAAATGATTCAGCGAGTACTTAAGTATATATCATGTATGCAGAATGGCACTGGAGTGAAAGTGTCAGGCCTTACATACTTGTGTAAAGTTTGAGATGTTAGTGTGATGTACTTTATAACTTTTTATTTTTGTATAAGTGCAGTTTAATGCATGATTGTATGATTTGTCTGTATAATTTTTTTTTTGCTCGCACTGTAGCTAAAACTAACTATGTATTTTATTAAATGCCAGGCTGGTGGCAAAGCAGGAAAGGACAGTGGAAAAGCCAAGGCGAAAGCGGTGTCTCGCTCCCAAAGGGCTGGACTTCAAGTACGTGCCAAAATTAATACTAAAATTCATTAAGTCGTCAGTGTTGATCTGTGTTTTTAGTATAGACAAATTTTAAACTGTATAATAAATGCTGGATTTCTTTTATGCTTAGACACTGGGTCAAGTGGGCCTTTAGTTTTCATACTTCACATTGTGAAGAATGTAAATTAAATTGTAAGAAAATTTACATTGGGTTTTAGAACCAGAGGTTCTAAACTTATATTACTGTAGATAGAATAAAATGACTGATCAATAAATACAATAATTGATTTTTTTATGCTAAACGATTTTGTTTCATTCTATGTATTTTATTTTACACAAACAACTAAACATTTGAATTGTGTATATGTAGATATTAGTCTCCTTCGTTTAGAAAGGCAGGTTTGTCAAGGTCACATTTGGGGTGGATCATGTTGCAGACATTTTTGTTTTTGTTTTGGCTTATGACCATGCTAGCTTGATTAGTGAAATTAATTTTTATTATGCAATAATAATATAATAAAAAATACTAAATTATAATTGTTGTTTACACAATATTAATTCATTCCTCTTTTTGACTGTTTGTAGTTTCCTGTGGGTCGTATCCACAGGCATCTGAAGACCCGTACAACCAGTCATGGGCGAGTGGGAGCTACAGCAGCTGTGTACAGTGCTGCCATTCTTGAATATCTTACAGCTGAGGTAAAGGAAGTTTCTCAGCAGTTACACTTCAGTCTGGTGGAACCTTGTGTTATCATTCCTTTACAACTTGATGACAAAGTGTCAGGTTTAACAAAAACTGGCTTGGCTCATTCATCGAGCCCTGTCATAAAGAACAGCCAATAATTTCCTCATTCTCAACACTGTACATTTTGAATTCTGTTGTTATAAAACTATTACAGTTTTTGGTGACCATGACCCTGCAGTCACTTTCTTATTTTATAGCAAAAATATCAGAATTAATTCCAATAAAGTAGATGCATTGTGTGCGAATTACAGAACATGCTTGTGTGTCTGCTCAGGTTTTGGAGTTGGCAGGAAACGCCTCCAAAGATCTGAAGGTGAAGCGTATCACTCCCCGCCATCTACAACTGGCCATTCGTGGAGATGAGGAGTTGGACTCCCTCATCAAGGCTACCATCGCTGGTGGTGGTGAGTTGGGATACTTTCTATACTTTACCTGGTGACCCTGCTGTTGTAAATGTGCTTAGTGATTGGCATGCTATGAACAGCAAGAGACACATTTTCTTTCAGCTTCCGAATTCAGTCTGGAATCGATTGACCATGTTTTGTTTTTGCAGGTGTGATTCCTCACATCCACAAGTCTCTGATTGGCAAGAAGGGCCAGCAGAAGACGGCATAAATACCATCATCATGGTGGGCTGGACTCAAGGACTTGTGTTCGGACTGTGATCAGAAACTTGCATTCGTTCATTCATCCGTTCTTTTTCTGTTTTTTTTTTTTGTTTGTTTTTTTTAATTATTTTTATTTTTTTAAATTAATGCTCATCTTGTATTAGCTAACCCTGAGTAATTTGTTAGTTTATCATATACAAAATTAGTTTGCAACCAGATCCCTGTGTTTAAAACTATTTTAGAGAGAGATGCAGGAATTGTGATTTTGTCCTGTTATGAAAGTGAATTTGTTTGATTGGCCAGAGTTATGGAAGTGTTTTATACTGAAAAGTGGAACTGATAAAAACACATTTTTTACAAAACAAGAAATGTCTCTTATTTTTTCCCTCTTCTTAAACTTATTCCAGGCACTGTACACACTTCTCGCTCGCTCACTTTTTTCAGTAACTGTTTTGTGGATCCATTGCTGTACTACAATGTTGTTGTTTTTTTTTTTTTTAAGTTTCTTGGAGATAAAGGGAATGTCCCATTATTCCCTAACAGTAAGACAGCTGCCAAGACTCAAGGTCTGGGTTTTTAATCTGTGCTTTAATAATTCCTTCTAAGAATTATTTGGATTCATAGCTAAGAGATTTTTGTAGAATAATTTTGCATAGAGGTTTGATTGCTTTTGTTTCAAGATGAAGAACTTCAGTTGATTTTGAAGAGAAAATGAGTCTGATCTGTTGGATTGTTGTAAAATATTCTAACTGCTCTTGAGATTATATTTTTCTTTGCATAGCTAATGAGCAAATTTTTCTTGCTACTTTTGCACAGGAGTGGTTTGTAATTACACAGGGATTTTTGCTCATACGTTGTGAACATACCTGTTGTTAAAGTGCTGTGTAATTACAATTGTGTAGAACATGCACTGTGATTGGTGTCCCCACTGGGTTCACAACCTCAGTGTTCCTTGGATAAGCTCAAAAGCCACAGTGACTGTAAACAAGTCAGTGGTTACTAAATATGAGTAAATAATTACTGGACTAAAAGATGGTACTAAACACTCCACAGTAGGTGTTTGAGACAATATCTGTCATTGCCTGCTGATTTAACATTATCCATCATATCATTTTCACAATAATTCATTATATGACTGATGCTAATTATTCTCTGAGATGAAACCTCTTCAAACACTTTAGCACACCTTTTGACATATGTTAAATGTTCTTGATTTAAACTATGAAATTAAGCCAGAGTGATTACTGGATATTTTCCCTCAAATGTTCTTCCCTTTAGAAAGCAAATCATAGTGATAATGATTAGCTCTTAAGAGAAACTGATCGATATGAAACAATATTATGAGTATTTATAGCAAAACATTTTCCAAGTGTTATGAACAGAATAGATAGAAGCTTCTATTCAAAATGCTGTTTCAGTACAGATGAATTTTACAAATTGAAAAGTAAAGGAAATGGTAATGGAAAAACTTTATTAGAACAATGACGGCGCTCGGTCATACACTTCTACAAACCTTTGTAAAGTACACAAAATACAGAGAAAGTATAAGCTACATGATGTCTGTCTTGTTGGAAATGTGAGTACTCTCAGCAGGTGCTTTTTTTATTTACATTTTTATGTATTAACATTTTAAATATACAGTTAATCTACAGTAGGGCTCAACAATCATATCCACAAAGTGCCAGCGTAGCTGCAGGTTTTCATTAAAAAACAAGCAGATCTGTGGATACGATTCAGAAACCCTGATCTACAGCCTGAGTCCGTTAATCCAGAGCCCTGAATTTGAAGATCAGGTTTGTTGCATTTCTGCATAACCAACACCAGGAGGAACCTTTGTGCAAGGAGTATAGTCTTCCACTTTTCTACATTTGTGCTCTTATTTTTTTTCTTCATCTCAGTTTTTGGATTTGTTTGGAATTAACCAGGTTTGGTTAGAATCTCTGGCTGAAATAAACCAAGATGTTAATCAAATCTCAGTCAAATATCAAATAATGTATAGAGTTCTGAGCAGGCAGGATAGCAAGTTTCATGGCAAGTTTTGAAATTTCATATACAGCTTTTATCAGCACCAGTCAAAGGTCTGGCCCGCCATTCTGAAAAAGATCTGATTGGGAAACCTGAGGAATCGACAGAGCTTTTGGAAGGCTTCGTTGCTGAGGGGTGCGTGTGGCCTTCCTTTTGATTCATCCAGGCACTTGTCATGTCCTGCAGAAAGCAGGCAGTAAAACCCTTTAGTGGTGTTAAAGTAGAAGTTGTCTGGCATTATCCGTGCTGGAAGTTCAAGGAACTTCTCTGCTTTCTGAAGTTCTGGGAATGGATCCCTGATTAAGGCTTCTCCGTCAACAATGTGGATCTGCTTTCTGGGGAAAAGCACCAACCACCTTGCCAGGTGTTGGTGGTAAAGGCTTCTCTGTAGGGCCTTGTAGTTGGGGTTGATGTGTCCTCGGCGCAGGAGCAGCTCCTCCAGAGGCTGGTATGGCTTGTTCTGTTGGATGCGGTTGTGAAGGACCTGTGTGTAGTCCGACACAAGCCTCTCAGCAGGGTCACGGACGATCAGAAGAAGCTTCACTGCAGGATTCACGGACCACATTCTGGCTGGAACTGTTGGTGCTGTGAAATAACCTGGAGTCTTTTCCACGGTTACCTGCCCAGCAAGGGTAAGAGGCATTTGTGCACGATACCAGTCCAAACCCTTGTAGAAGTTTTCATCCACGTTGAAGTAGTGCACTTCAGCTTTGGCCACCTCTACATCTGGATGAAGGTTGAGCATCTCCAGCAGGGCTCTGGTGCCACCCTTGCGCACCCCGATGATGATGGCACCAGGTATGCGTCGTAAGGTGCTGCTGTTGTTGGTTTCATTCGGCTTCACAGAGATCACGGGGGTGGTGGATGATCTTAGCTCTCGTAGGCACACATACAACTGGGCCTGGAGCACCAGCAATAGTATCAGTGCCAGGAGAAGTGTCCACAACATGGTGACACTTCAGTCAGGTCAAGGGTAGCAAGGAGACACAAACACAAACACAGCAGTGGGAAAGAAGACACACAAACAGTGGGTGGGTGCACACACGCTGATACACAACAGCTGTCGACTGCCACTGCTTCAGATTTTTACTCCAGTTTTCTGAGGGAGAAAAAACAGGAAAAAATATTATAGGTCTCAAGGTTTAATCAGAATAATTTCACAGAAGAATAAATATTTTGTGGTTCAATGTTATAACAAATCTGATCTGTTCTGTTCTGATTTCTAATGTTAGGAAATAAGAAGCAATATTATTTGTGTTCAATTAATAGAAGTTTACTTATAAATGAGCAAATGGATAAAATTTGTCTTTGCATTGTTTTGAAATAATGCTAGATAGAGCTTTTGAACACAATAACAAATATTATGTTGAATATATTTACTAAAAATCATTTTGAAAATGAAAAAGAAATATTTCAATGAAAGGAAGTCACATTGTTAAAAAAACTATTTATGGTTAAAGAGGTTCTTTTAGGTATTTTTTTTATAGTAGATAATGACAAAACAATAGATATCCAAGAGCTATAGAACTTCTTTTTCTAATAAACATTTTCAAGCAACTCTGGATTCTATACGTTCTGTGAAGAATTGTGCGTCTGAACTACAGCGAGCTCCTGTAACCATGCTGTCCTGTTAATCACAGACGTGTGCGTGTCGTTTGGTCAGAAGTTGTGCCTTAATTTTATATATTGAACTGTACGAAAAATAGTTCCGGCAGTTACGGAAACAATAGGCTTATATTAATGCGCTGTTCTATAATTACACCAACAGCTCATACACAGGGATTTAATTGGACATTTATCATTGATGTTATTATTATTATAAATGTTCTAATTTTTTAGACAGGAGATGTGTATGGTGAGTCTAAGTTTTTAGTATTAAATTTAATTTTAAATTATAATAACCATGGCAGGACAGGACCACCTAAAGGCAAATGAGCAAATCCTTACTCTAGGTCTATTAAATGTGCCTTAATATCACTGCTGTACCCTTTGCATCACTAGCAACATGTTACAAATAATAAAACCAGTGTGTGATTAACATATAAATATGACTGTACAAACGTTCCTGTCCTTGGTCATCCTTGCTCTCACAGACCTGTTTCCAACTAAAGTGTGCAGGACAGATGGTTCTTGGGAAATCTGAATTAGGTCTCCATGTTGTTTAGCCAATATAATTTTCAATAAATTTGGCATTACTTTGTGAACACAGGTTTAGGCTGGTCACGTCGGAAAGCCTAACAGGGTCACACTCGGTGTATGCTCGCCTCCCTGTTGAGTCGTGGTTATTAATTTGCTCGCGCTCTGGTCTGGAGCAGTAAGGCCGTGTAAACAAGTGCCGCTGTTCCTGACTTAATTGCTCCATCGGGATCTTGTGTGCAGGCCTCTTGGCCTCCTTCACTCGACTCTGTCAGCTAATCATGTAGCATCCGTGTATGAAGCTTTATCCCCATCATCATTTAGCGCTACAAGCGTCATCAACTCCGTTATTATGGACAGAGCATCCGTAATGTCTCTCACTTCTTCCCCTGGAGACAAAGTGGATCTAAGGATGACAATTTGACAGCTGTTTCTCTGAAATATCACACTCTAGTCTGCCATATATAGTCTCAGTTTGGTATATTAACGCCCATATGCACACCTGAGCAGTTTTTCCAAAGAGCTTTAGCAGCTTCACTGGTTTAATAACAATTTTTAATGACAGCAGTGATGGGTAATTGCAGAACGAATCGTTGCTTTTTGAGCACCTCTTTT
>NC_062526.1:4742550-4745050 GCF_022655615.1 Tachysurus fulvidraco
CATTGTCTGTTTACAGTTTTACAAAGAACAAATATTAATGTTAAAGTTAATTGAGAAGATTCATGAAAGCTAAAGTTCATTGAAAGTTCAAGTCATGAACCAAAATCTCACTTGTTCACTGTCTGTCTAACTGAGAAGTTACGCATCTAGTGAGGACAGAACAAATGACATAATTTATCTCTATGACATTTTTGCCCTGTGTTATAACATACAGATGTTAGAACATCCGTAATATGATCGGTCACGAACGTAATAACTAGACGATGTAACCTTAATTGTCTTAACATAGAGACAAAGTGAAGGTTTATAATAGACCAGATTTTAAAAGCTCCTATTTTTTATTAGACAACCAATCACAATCTTCAAAAGAACGCGTCACCTCGTAACAGGTTAAGCCCCGCCTCCTCTCTAAGATAAATATGTTTGTATTTTCCTTTCTCAGAGCTGCTCTGTGATTGGTCCTAAATAACTCTTAAGATAAGATTCCTAGTTAGAAATGTTTAAGCTAAATCATTCTTAGTGTCTTTATAAATATGCGCCCTGGTGTTTATGGTGTAATGATTATTTCCTGGAGTTTCCTGATACATTTTGCTCGCTTTAAGCTTCAAGTTGTCAAGCTGTGAAACATTACAGATGTCTCTATGTGAGTACAATATTTATTTTAAGCCCATTTGTAGTTTATTACTACAGAAATCATTTCCCTAAAACTCAGAATACTTAATAACCACAGATTTCACTTACACACCTAAACCTGATGCACATACATACTGGTAAAGTTTATACACAAACGACAAATAACCCTGCAGAATATTTCATTTTAGCAGCAAGAAAACTACTTTCTGATTTAGAAAACCACTTGCTCCACTCAGTAATAAAAGTTATTACCATGGCACTGGTGAATTCATAGTACAGCAACTGGAGAGCTGCAGCGATAAAATCTGTGGATGTGTGAACGTAGCATTCGTTTTTAGCCTTCTTAAATTCAGCTAATTATTGCATAATGTAATTGTCCATAAAATGAAGCGTACACAGGCATTAGGACAGACTGGGAGTTGGACTGGGATCCCACAGGACACATACAGATACAGACTATTTGGAGCACTGAACAGATGCAGATAATGGCATTGTGGTACACCTCCAACACACACACACACACACACACACACACACACACACACACACACACACACACACACACACACACACACACACACACACACACACACACACACACACACACACACTTCCAGAATGTTACAGTCACAAGCAGGTACATGTAGAGAGATATGCGACATTGTGAGACATTTTCTCACTATTTTCCCAGTTCACAGTAAAATCTCAGATGAAATAAAATAAAACCAACTGCATGACCTACAACCGGACAACATGCATTGATTGCATGCACTTAATACTAAATAAAGACCTGAAAACTACAGTGCAGATCAATCTGATCCTGTCAGTGTATGCAGATTTTATGGTGAATTTATTGATTTGCTAAACTGAATCCCAGCTTAAATAAATTTGTATAAATTTTGTTTCCAGTTATTTTTAATGCCGCTTATAGGAATTAAGTGTAGGTGATTTGAAAAAGCTGAGCGCTGAGTGATGAGCGATGTGGGTGTCTTTATCAGACACCAGCAGACCTGGTCTTACACATACACACACTCTACCCCATTGAGAACACAGAGTGTATCTCTGATACACACTCTACCTTGTCACACTGAGTAGTTTAATCCTCTTCTCTAAATACCACTACTCACCAGAAAATAAGCTCAGTGACTGCTCTCTCTGTGTGTGTGTGAGAGAGAGTGTGTGAGAGAGAGTGTGTGAGAGAGAGAGAGAGAGTGAGAGAGAGAGAGAGAGAGAGAGAGAGAGAGAGCAAGTGAACGAAAGAGAGAGAGAGAGAGAGAGAGAGAGAGAGAGAGAGAGAGAGAGAGAGAGAGAGAGAGAGAGAGAGTCCCTCCTTAATGACTTTTGCTGACTTTTCTGCTTCAGAGTGACTCTGTTCTGGTTTCAGGGTCTAGCAATCTTAACAGGATGTTATTTGGACACACACACACTCACACACACACACACACACACACACACACACACACACACACACACACACACACACACACACACACACACACACACACACACACACACACTCACACACACTCACACACACACTCACACACACACACACACACACACACACTCACACACACACACACACACACACACACACACACACACACACACACACACACACACACACACACACACACACACACACACACACACACACACACACACACACATTTTTACTACATTTATTTATTTGTCCTCTTGTAATGGACAACATCCATTAAACCAAAGGAAAGCAGTTACCTCGGCGTCTGGATTAGATGTTATAAGAGTCTATTGCTCATGTTATTGTTTTTTTTTATTTTTTTTTATGATTGTCGAGTTGCTCTGAAACACAAGCAGAGCTTACTCTAGACTACTCTTTGCAGAT